>NW_017296595.1:7170-10537 GCF_001594075.2 Trachymyrmex cornetzi | reverse complement strand
GTGGAAATATGCAAAATACAGAACACAATTTTTAACATTTTGCCCTTTAGATCGCAAACAACAGACAGTGAATCGACTTCTAGATTATTTAGCTGACGATTTGAAGAAAATACCTGGATTAATACATGAAGTGAATAACGTTTATTAACTGTAGGAAAGAAGAAAGTTACACAACAATATACCATATTAATCTATGTATTATTGTCACTAATACTTATACAACAATATATACATAACTTATTAATCTACGTATTATTCTCACTAACACTTATACACAACGTTGGAATCTATCTCACGCTTGCCTCTATACGTGATACATCTCATACACCAAACGAGATAAAATTGATATCGCATTCTCAACGAAGAAAACTTATATAAGAATATACATAAATCAAACGGCTTCATTATTTCTTTCTATTCATATTAAAACGGATACATCTCGTTCATCAATATGGTCCCAACGTTTGTCGATTTACAAGGTATTCTATTATTTTCTTATTATATTACTTCATTTTTTTCTCTATTTTTAAACTCATCATATTTAGAGTAATGTATAGGGTGTTGTGGGGTGATGTGGAACATGGGGTGATGTGCAACACCGCCGGTTTCTGATCTACAGTTCGATATTGAACAGACGCGTTTAGTGCCATCTGTTTGCGTCCTCAGTAACTTGTTTTTGATATATAATTCACGAGACAGCTCGCAGCCAGGGTTCGGTGTACGTACATCGAGTTAAATTTCTCGAGCAGAGAATATTTTTCGCGCTTTACATTTCTAGTCGTTTCGTGAAGTGTTTTAATTTATCTGATAGGTAAATATGTGTTTATTGGTGGTTTTTTAAGTTGCTTTTAAATATCCAAAGATACTTTGTGTTTCCATTGTATTGTATAGCATACAAATCAGTTTGCGCAAAATATCGTATTTGGGATTATGTGCAACACTTTTTTCGGGGTGATGTGCAACACTGCTTTTTTGCTAGTTTATCGATATTTTATGATGAAATATGTGTAGGATGAATGTATGAGTGAATGGGCGATCACCAATGAATAGACGATTGGCACATATTTCTATTTATTATGAATATACAGTGCACAAAGTCTATGAAATATGTGTTTTTCTTTTCTTTGAACATTCAGAACAATGTTTACTACTACTATTGACCTTCCAGTGTTTATTATTTTCTAGAAACAAAGCGTAGTTTTCAAGTTATTCTCAAATAGTACGGAAAACGTCGGACATTGAGGTACGTAGAAAACCTCGTTTCATTAAATAAGAATTAAAACTTACGATCGATCAAAGTGTAAAAATTGCTTAACCGTCCATTCATTGGAACATTCATCCTATATGAAGTGTTTTTATGCATTTTAAAATGATTTTAGTTGTTTTTAGTTATTATGCCACGAAAATACATGCAATAACTGCGATTCGGACGATGAATAAAAAATTCTGAGTTATTTTTCCTTGAATTATATTGCTTATTGAGATATAAATAAATAAACAATTAAATAACAAATTTTTTTCTCTTTGGTGATTAATTCGCATTGAAGAAGCCTAAATTTAACATTTAAAGCGATTTACATCGATATTTATGCATTACATACCTGAATTTTACTAGTGTTGCACATCATCCTAACTTTTTTGGAAAATGCCAAAACAGACGTTTTTGAAAATGCGAAAAATTTTTAGGAAAAATTTAAAATTCTGAAAATCTTATAATGCAGAAATGTTTTATATTAATTCCTTTAAATTATTTAGTCGGGGAATATTTCAAAATTTGATTATTGGCCATGTTTTTCGAGCAATGAAAAAAAACGTTGCATATCACCCCACAACACCCTACTTTTTCTCCTTTTACAGGATTTATTATTGAGAAACAATTCGTCGTTAAGGAAGTAGCCATATTAAAGAATGGAAACATTCTTACGCATTACATCTTCAAAAGTCCCATGCCATGGCGTTTCTTAACCACATCTGATAAAAGATGTGCTACATGTTTAATGATAAATCATCATGAATTACAATGGAACGATAGAATGGTACCGTACTGTATGGCGAGACAATTAATCTCGGAAGCAGTAAAAGGAGACAGTTCAGCAATCGTATTTGTGAAGGGGTTGGAAAAACGCAAGTGGTTAAATGATATTTTAAATAACGACTACATTGTGAGCGAATCCATCGATGCACATTATGAAAATATTAAATCTCTCAAAAATCTCTATTCTAATAACACATTTCGATGTGGAAGACACGTAAAACATTGCGCATTACAAAATGTATTAAAATTATTTAATTGGTGGGAACAAGAACAGAACAAAATACAATAACATTTTATATATGTACAATTCAATACTTCTTTATTTACTTTATAATTTGTATTTTTTTCCGTTATGTATACATATGCTTTTGCAAATAAACAGATTTGTAAAATATTAAAAAAAATATATTATTCGATATTGCTTCTTTTTAATATTATACAAATATCCTACGTATAACTGCGAAAGCTTGCATTATAAACCGTAGGATACGATGATAAAATCAGTTTTCAATATATTTGTAAGAATATTAAAATAAAAAACACATTAATCGATATTGCTTCTATTTTCTGTTATAAATATCCTATGTATAACTGTGAAAGCTTACATCATAAATCATAGGAGAGGAGAGGGGAACGTGCGCAATGCCACGAACCACGAACGTGACTTTCCTCATAAAAAGTGTCAGTCTTGTATAAATTTTCAATCGTGCAGCACGCGTCTCCACGTTATTCCAATAGACTACAGAGTGATGGTGGTGGGAGGCGAACCGTCCGCACCGCTCACCCCCCCTCACCCACTTTCTCTCCCGGTCCCCGTCGCCCGCCTGCCACCAAATAATCCAGAACATATATAGATATCCTACTATAATGTAACAAAAATTTATTAATAAGCACTTTTTTAAATATATTACATATTAAATTTAACTCTCGTTTGTTAATAGGGTAGGTAAGCAGGTTCTAACAGGGGTTCATAGAGGGGAGTTACTCATGGCGCGGGGGGTCCGCGGGGAGAGCGGTGGCATCACAGAGCGAGGGGGATGACGTCACAGGTTGAGGAGGATGACGTCACAAATGGTGAAGTCATAGGGCGAGGGGGATGACATCACAGGGGGAGAGGACGGGATGACGTCACAAACAGTGACGTTATAGAGTGAGGGAAAGTTGTCGCAGGAGAAGGGAAGAGAGATGACGTCACAAGCAGTGATGTTACAGAGTGAGGGGATGATGTCACAAGAAGGGAGGATGACGTCGCAGGGAAGAGAATGACGTCACGGGGCGTGCGAGGATAACGTCGCGGGAAATTCGCGCGGAGAGAGGTGAGAATTACGGGTA
>NW_017296595.1:4512-6938 GCF_001594075.2 Trachymyrmex cornetzi | reverse complement strand
CCCTCTCCCTCTCCCTCTCCCTCTCCCCCTCCCCCCTCTCTATCTCTCTCTCTCCCCCTCTCTATCTCTCCCTCTCGCTCTCGCTCTTATGTGTTGACATCTTTTTCCAACGCAGCTTTATCTATTTCTCAAACACAGCTTCATTTCTCGCTCGCAAAGATATTTATATACGAGTCTGAAAAGTTTTGAGCCTCATCATGAAGATGGCGTTACTCGTCAAAGCCATTCTGGTATTATAATCGTGATACTTATGAAAGATATCTGTGACAATTGTGGCACTTTGGACGTTCAGTTCCTCCCAGATAACCAAGCATGCCATACCCGCATCAACCCGCACAAGATACCGCTACCGTACTGTTACTGTACTGCCACGAGGTGGCGGTGTACGGCGTAAATGTACGGCAGCAGTACAAAAAGTGTACATGATATTATAATACAGCGTATCAACACTGTACCTGTACTGCACACTGTTTAGGTACATCATGGTACATAACCCGTACCGTATCAATACGGTGTACCATTATCGACAGAAGAGAAACTGTGGAGACTTCTAGTCAAAGATGATATACATGATAACTGGTACTGCGAAAGTACAGCGTATGATTGCCTAACCTGAAAATAGTCGTTATAACATTACAATTAAATATTAGACAGTAACTGACTGGATGTTCAGTTGAACTGCATAAATTTCTATCAGCACCATATATTGAACAGATATATCATAGCTAAACATCCACGATTATACAGGTGTTCGTGGATCATCGAAGTGCAGCGGTTTCCAGCCGATTTCAGAAGTCAAGCATAGTAAATGGCGGTATGCAATCGGATGGGTGACCGCTTCGAAGTAGTATAAAATTAGTTCCCGAATTCAGGGAAAATCTTTCTTTATTTTTTTTTCATCACAATTTTATGATGCGTACTCTAGAAAAAGATAAGTAATCAATAATAATACTCATTTTAGCAATAAAACTATAAAATTAATTAATTTTAATAACATACCTAAGGCGTACATTATCGGTACGGCGTATTAAAAGTCTGGTGTACCGGTACTGTACTCTTTAGGTACGCACGTACCTGACAGGTACGGCATCGGCACGCATAGTACGCCGTACGCTCACCGTACTAATAGCGTGGAGGTATTTTGCTATCTGGATTGTTTGACAATCATTTGTGTCGTCATTTTGTAAAAATGGAAAAATTGAATATCGTGCTATAATTAAATTCTTGCATTTGAGAGGCAATACGTCTACGCAAATTAAAGCCGAGTTGGACGCTGTTTACGGGGACTCTGCCCCATCATTTGCCACCGTGAAAAGATGGGTAGCTGAATTTAAACGTGGTCGTACCAGCTTAGCTGATGGTGAGTGTTCGGGACGGTCAACAACTGCGACCACCATCGATAACATCGAAGAAATTCATCAAATGATAATGGACAACCGTCGAATTAAGATTAGGGAGATAGCACAGGCTGTTGGCATATCAAAAGAACGTGTTTGTCATATATTGACTGAAGAATTAGGCATGCGTAAGTTAACCGCGCGTTGGGTGCCGTGCTTGCTCACTCTGGATCAAAAACGCATTCGAATGAACATTTCTAAGGCCCTGTTGGAGCGGTTTAAGCGAACCGAGTCGGATTTTTTGCGTCGATTAATAACGGTTGATGAAACTTGGGTCCACCACTTTACTTCTGAAACGAAAAAACAATCAAAACAGTGGACTGCGAAGGGTGAATCTACTCCGAAGAAAGCGAAGACGGTTTTATCGGCGGGAAAGGTGATGGCGACTGTTTTTTGGGACAGTCATGGAATTGTGTTGATCGACTATCTTGAAAAAGGTAAAACAATAACAGGGACGTACTATGCATCATTGCTTGACAAGCTGAAGGCAGAAATTGAGAAAAAACGATCGCATTTGAAAAAGAAAGAAGTGCTGTTCTATCAAGATAACGCATCGTCTCACACTTCGGCGGTCGCTATGGCAAAAATTCACGAATTGCGGTTCGAATTAATTGACCATCCACCGTATTCATCAGATCTGGTCCCCAGCGACTTTTTTCTATTTCCTAGACTCAAAGTTTGGTTCGGAGGGCAGAAATTTTCATCGAACGAAGAGGTCATCGCATCCGTAGACGCCTATTTTGCAAAGCAAGACGCTCAGTATTATTTGAATGGATTAAAGGGGTGGGAGCAGCGCTGGAAAAAATGTATCGACTTAAAAGGAGACTATGTGGAAAAATAAAATTGAATTTGACCGAAAAATTACTTCCCATGTATGATTTTAAAACTGGGCCAACATCGGGCCAATGTCGGCTGCCAACTTTCGACTGTCGGCCCGGTACTGACTGTAACGTCACACCGACGTCGGCATAATATCCAAATGATAAGATCGGCCCAACATTAACGCCAATGTCGGGCCGACATTGGTCA
>NW_017296595.1:3024-4252 GCF_001594075.2 Trachymyrmex cornetzi | reverse complement strand
AAAAAAAATCATTTTTTAAATATAGATATTTAATACACAAGATGTCTGAAAATGTATGATTAAGATTCTTTTGTCTTACCTGAAATTTGATATTTAAATTAATTTTGAAAAACACACTTACCTTGAGAGATTCGAACCTAGGATCTGTGGATCATGAGTCTCCTACCTTACGTACTAGACCATTCCTTCAGCTGATAAATTAATAACTTATAGTACATTTAAGTTTGCCGACAGTCATTAATCGAACATGACGCGACGTCGGCCCAACCTACATTAGCCGACACTTACTCAATGATGACATTTGACCAATGTCTGGCCAACGTTGGCACTATGTTGGCAACTGGTTGTTACGCTAACCTCGATGCGACGTCGGCACAGGCTAAGTTAGCCGACTCTTATTTCAAGACAACTTCAGGCCAAGGCCGGGCCAAGATTGGGTCAACGTTGGCAGTATGTCGGCAACCGGTGGTGACGCCAATCACGGCGCGACGTCGGCCTAACGTACGTCAGCCGACTCTTACATATTGACGAAGCTCGGGCCAACGTTGGCTGCACGTCGGCAACCGGTGGTCACGTCAATCACGGTGCGACGTCTGCCTAACGTATGTTACCAGACTCTTACTTATTGACGAAGCTCGGGCCAATGTTGGCAACATGTCGGCAACTGGTGGTCACGCCAATCATGGCGCGACCTCGGCCCAACGTACGTTAGCTGACTCTTACATATTGACGAAACTTGAGCCAACGTTGGCAGCATGTCGACAACCGGTGGTCACGCCAATCACGGCGCGACGTCGGCCCAACGTACGTTAGCTGACTCTTACATATTGACGAAGCTCGGGCCAACGTTGGCTGCACGTCGGCAACCGGTGGTCACGCCAATCATGGCGCGCCCTCGGCCCAACGTACGTTAGCTGACTCTTACATATTGACGAAGCTCGGGCCAACGTTGGCAGCATGTCGGCAACCGGCGGTCACGCCAATCACGGCTCGACGTCGGCCCAACGTACATTAGCCGAACCTCACTTACTGACGAAGCTCGGGTCAACGTTGGCAGTACGTCGGCAACCGGTTGTCACATCAATCTCGGCGCGACGTCGGCAATACGTACGTTACCCGACTCTTACTTACTGACGACGCTCGGGCCAAGGTTGGCAGTACGTCGGCAACCGGTTGTCACTCCAATCTCGGCGCGACGTCGGGCCAACGTACGTTAGCCGACCCTTTC
>NW_017296595.1:0-865 GCF_001594075.2 Trachymyrmex cornetzi | reverse complement strand
TCGTACGAGCGCTTGCTCACACCGGCCGCAAGGTCGGCCGGGAGCACACCCGCGAGGGCCGCGGCCGCCGCGAGAGACACCGTCCTGTACGCGCGCGCGAGGCGGAGGAGGAGCTTTCGCTGTACCATGTACAGCGCCCTACGTACGTTGCCCCTTCTCTCCGCCTCCCCCGCCCAAATCGGGGCGCCATACATTACGCGGGACATGACGGCGCCCGCGTACATACGGCGCACGGAGTCACCCGGACCACCCAGATTGGGCATTAGGCGGGCAATCGAGCCCGCCATCGCGTCCACTCTGGGGGCCAGCGCCGCAAAGTGCGCGCCGAACTCCCTACGGCCGTCCAGGGTTAGCCCCAGATACCGGATCGTGGGGGTCACCCGGACGTGGTCCGTCCCAACGAGGACCCAGGCCGGAGGAGGTACCCCGCGCCTCCCGTTATGGAAGAAGACGCACTCCGTCTTCCGGGGCGCCACCTCCAGGTCCAGAGCCCTCACGGAGCCCACGACACGCGAGGTCGCGCGAGACGCGACCCCAACCGTGTCCCACCAGTCGGTTTCCCACCGCGAGCACCAGTGTGTCGTCCGCGTAACACACGATTTCGGCACCCGGCGGGAGAGCGGTGCGGAGGACGACATCGTACGTCAGGATCCATAACAGGGGGCCCAAAACGGACCTCTGCGGAACCCCGCACGACACCGCCACCCCGCATGTGCCACCGTCCCTGTCGACATACTCCAGTTTCCTCTCCCGGAAGTAGTCGTATATTATGGCGACCAAGTAGGGGGGCAGCCGGAAATATTCCAGCGCCTCCCCCACCCGGCCCCAGGGGAGGGTGTTAAATGCGTTGACGATGTCTAGCGAT
>NW_017296594.1:0-498 GCF_001594075.2 Trachymyrmex cornetzi | reverse complement strand
AAAGCGAGGATTAAATTTAAAACAATGTCCAGTAGTTCCAGTAATTCCATTGGTTCCAGTTCAAAAACCGAGAATACAGAACAATCTGTTACGAATATTCAATATATCGAGAGTCCCGACGAGACTCTCGGTATCGTCGAGAATCTCAGCACAAACAGTCTCGTGTCGGTCTCGAATTCAGACCTTAAATCTCGTCTCGATCTCGTCTCGGTCTCGTCTCGGTCTTGACGGCGATACCGAGACCAGTTTCGGTATCGTCCGAAACACTAGCTGGTATTTGTTCATAACTTTCGTTAATAACTCAGCTAGGAAATGATAATGAAAAATCATCGATTTCTGTTTGTTTCTAATTAACTAATATTTAACAAAAGGAAATCGAATGGAAATTACACGTTGGTAATTGTTAACTAAGCTAGGAAATGATAACGAAAAAGTGATTTATTTGCCATCAATCTCTATTTGTTTAAAAGTTAATAAATAACAAAAGGAGATCGAATA
>NW_017296593.1:10169-12078 GCF_001594075.2 Trachymyrmex cornetzi | reverse complement strand
AATGGAAATTATAAATGGATCGGTATCCTACCGCGTCTCGTATCAAATTACAACGCGCGCAAGTATCGGACTATCGGTATGCGTCCTGTCGACGTTACCCCCGCGATCGCCGACAGACTCTTAGTTACGGTTTACAATCGCGTAAAGATTGTACACCCCCGCGATACAAAGTGGGTGATTCGGTACGCGTGAGCAAATTCAAGACAGTCTTTGATAAAGGATACACGCCAAATTGGACCGCGGAGGTGTTTAAAATTACCAAAGTGCAGCAAACTAATCCAGTGACGTATCTATTGCAAGATATCTCGCGGAGAACCTATCGCGGGAGGATTCTACGTATTCATAAAGACAATGTGTTGTAAATTATATATTTATTCAAAAATATAGATATATAAATTTTTTATAAAAAAAAATATATATATAAATATATTGAAAAATAGTGTATACGCTTCATTATAAATATGTATTACGTATATTATATCTACATATTACACATATTACACATGTTATATAATACATAGTACACATAGTATACATCTTATTTATATTATACATATTATACATAATATATACATATTATACAGATTATATTATACATTTATAAGTATTAAACATATTATACAATACAATTGTGTTTTATTTACATCGGTAATGCCCCCATGGCAGCGTGTCGGTGGAACCTGATACGATATACCGCTTATCATCGTGCGGACTTAGAGCGATTTTTGTTTCCGATATCGTGTACACTTCGTGCAGTTTGGATCTTATGCATGACTGTCTGCGCGTCATTTCGATTGCATCGTTCAAGCAGCATGTGTAATCCTCAAACGTTATGGATTTTGCCACAACGCTGCTCTTGACACCGTTTGCCTTTTTCGCGTCTTTCTTTCCTTGTACACGTACAGCGTACATTTTCGCTCTAAGCTCTACGAATTCGGTCATAATGGCGCCGTTGTTCTCATCTTTCATAAGGCCTGGAACTTTTTTATTTGCGAGCGGAATACTGTACGCGTTGTCAACTGCGTAATCACTCGTGTCTAATCTATTTATATCGCGTTTCATGACATCGTAGATATCGTCACATTCTACGTGATATATGAGGCTATCTGTGTCGGTATACATAATTTTACATTTTTCACGAAACAGCGGTGCCATGTACTCGTGGTGAAATTCGCACAATCATGTTTTCGATATATCGAGGATGCACATACCTACGTATATCGGCTTGTCGAACTTCACCTCGAGCTTACGCAGTTCTATCGCGACCAGGTTCTTTGAGAAGACGCTACGACTGTGAAAATTTGGTTTGGCGATCATTGCCTCCGCACCGTATCTGCCTTCCCATTTTGTCAGTAATTTTACGTCGACGCGATCGCGCACATTCTCCATGGTTTTACCAAATACCGAGTTATTCATCAGTTTGTATAAATTTTTTTTAAAATCATTTTTGGCCATTGTTCTAAATTTTGTGTTTAATTCTATGTAATCGCGAAGTCATGGAGATTGCGCGAATTGCAGTATACGGTGAATCTTTGCGATACGGAGGCCGTGACGAGTACACTGCTGCAGGTTGCGATAATGTATGACGTCACGCTGTTTATCACATAATGTTGCGAGGAGCTTGTCATCGCGCTTGCCGGATGGTTTCTCGCGTGTCGGACAGAACGGTAGGTCAGTGTGCGCGTCATGAAGATATTGCGAGTACTCCAAATCCACCTCGAGAATATAGCTTGTCGGCGAATCTGACGCGATGGTCGTAAAATCGAAATTGTGCACGTCGACCCATCGAAAATCGGCTTAGGGCAATGGTTGACACATTGTCCAGCCATACAGGTTGTTGACGTCATAGTACATCAAGTACGATGACAGTTTCGATGGATCGTACGACGGCATGTACTTGTTGTTGGCT
>NW_017296593.1:5731-9904 GCF_001594075.2 Trachymyrmex cornetzi | reverse complement strand
AGAATCGCTGCCACACGTTGACCGCGTGCGCGTAATCACTCTCAGTTACCGTGCTGTCAGTCAATGAGCTGTAAAATGACTCGCGAGGCGGCAAACACAATTCATTAAATTTTTCGCTGCAGTCAATGTACTCGTACGGAAAAACGCCCTTTCGAGTCAAAAGATTAAAATTTTCTTCGGATAAACGGGAAAATTCGCGTCGCAGTACCCATAGCTTATCATTATTGAGAAAAGATGACAATTTGTCCAAACTTGAAACAAGAAATCTATATGAATCTATGAAACGTAATTGCATACAATTGTTTTGATCAATTTTTGTACTATCGACATGTTTAGTAAAAGATATATATTTTTCTTTAGTTATTGGAAGCAGATCTACGCGTCCTTCATACGCGGTTGCAATTTCCTTGATAATAAAATGAGCGTCGTAGTCGGATAAGTTATGAAAGACTACAGATATGCAACGCGAATCTCTGTAATTTAAATTGCAATTTGAGTGCGCGGGGCCTCTGTATCGCCCGGTGAGATGGCAGTGATCGCGTACCCGCGTATCGTCTGGTGTAAACGGTTTCTCGCACACGTGACAGTGTGAGGCGCTGTTAAATTTTTCCCAGTCGCGCGTGAAATCTGCCATGGGAACGTTGGCTGAAATTACAGACTGTACACTATGCGCCAAATTTTTTAATTCTTCCGCGAACCATGGTATACAGTCTTTGTCGCGGCAGAAACGATAGCCCGACAGTGAGCTGTCGTAGGAGCAGTGCAATACCCGATACTGAAGACGTTGTGATGTTGGTACGTATGCGTAGCGGATTGTGAATCGCTATCTATTCTTTCCAATGCACGCTCAAGAACGGCGTAGACTACGAACGAGACGCGCTATTTCCTGCAGTGGTTGTGGAAGCTCAGCCATTTGTCGTCCTCGCTCGGCAGCCTTATCGCTCGCACAATCGTTTAGTTTCCCACAGTCCTCAGTACGGATCTCCAGGTTTGCGCTCGAGTCAAAGTAGTGGAGGCATCTGGAAACAATTATCATCATTATCATTATTATTATCATTATCATTATCATTATTATTATTATTACCTATCGCAGAAATATTTCCTGTTCTTTTTTCTGCTAAGTTGCGAACTGACAAGGAGGGATAGATCTTTGATGAGCGTAAAGTGTCCCACGCTATCGTCCTCCACGTACAAGAGGTTTACGTGCTTGCTCCTCTTTCGATTGGTACATCGTATCGGCACAATCCTCTTCTCGATGGCGTAGACGTTGATGGAAATGTCATTTAGTGCTTCAAATTTCCTAATTTGGCTCAGTGTCATCGGAAATTCGATGCCTGCGAGATTTAGAACTGTGGAATAGTGTGGATATGATGACTCTCGCTCCACATGTTTTTGAGCTAGATGCAGAGCGGCAACCACCGACCACGCAAAACATGCATTGTCGGTGGATTGCACGTTGATCACCGCTCTCTTTAACATAATTTCTCGCGGGAGTTTGATGTGACATCCCGCGCGCAGAGGATTTAGTTTATTCGCGTTCACCGCCAAATTTAGTATACGCGACAGTGCCCATCCGCTATCACGTTCCTGGAACTCTTCCAACGATGCTAGGATAGGCTCAACGACGCGCGTTACGTACCACTCGCGCAAATTAGTGTGTCGGTATAGTTCATAGTTCCGGGTGGTACTCTTGTTCGCGCGTTTATCACCAACTACGAACTCACCATTAAAAACAGTGTTTATTTTTATAGCGTCATATTTCTGCATGATACCCTGTACACGCTCGAGCACAATTTCACTCGCGTCTTCGAGGAATCGACGAAGTTCGATATAATTGGTGTTTATTACCGCGGCTGTTAGAATACGACTTTCGAATGCCGTTTCGATTTCACGCCATCGAAGTCCATGTCCTGCACCTACGTGCCAGTGATGGTCCGTGTGGGAATAAAGTGACGCATGCGCACTAAGCAACCGCTATGGCTGCTCAGTAATGTATATATCTTGATAGGATCTGATGTATCTTTAGGCCCCTAGCAAGGTAGGAAATATGAAGGGAGTTACAAATAGAAGAAAGTTCCTTTGAACAAATAGAATAAATTGTTAATACAAATAATAATAGAGACATGTTTTACGTCTGCAGCTGATTTATTACGTGAATACCAACATTCGTTGCGAGAGTAAGGAATGCTGCGAACAAACGTGTATTATCATAATTTTCTATTGCGTATTTGTTTATTTGTGCTTTTTGTTAAACAATGATTACCTACCTCTTGCAAAAAATGCACGAAAATTCGTAAAGACTTCGAGCCCTTTACGGGGTACGGCCGGCACGGGCACCTAACGGCTAACGGTTTCGGATACGTCCGTGAAAGCAGACGACACGCGACTGTGACGTCAGCTTACGCATGCGCATGAACATTCCCATGCGAGAATAATTCCCACACGGAACATCACTGCTACGTGCACGAATCGTCCGCACACAATCCTTCGAGCTTTCAAGCCGCGCGATTCATGCGATCACTGATTGTCTATTACCAATCGATAATCGCGGGCGTTTGATACTCTGTTCCTCCAGAGATTCTATAAATTTATCGCAACGTTGTTCCCACGCGACATATTCTTCTCTTGTATTAAGCAGGGTAGCTTGCTCAATCAAATCACGCCCCATGTTGTCACTTATCCTGTTAGATTGACTAATAGCGAGGTGCACCTAAATCTTGTTATTTTTATATCATTTACTTGGTCACGTGACATTATATTGATGATCACCGCTCGAACATGTTGTGACATGTCATACATGTCCTTGAAAAATTTCTTAAATAACGCTAACAAAGCAGATATACTTTGATGAATTGCAATTGCTGCATTTTTTGCAGGTGTTGTATCACATTACATTGATGATGATGTTATCGCCAAAATATGTTAATGTCCTTGAAATAATTTCTTATATTACGCTGACAAGGTCATATTGAAACTTGCAATTTTGCTGACGCTGCAATTTGCGGTGTATGATTACATTAATGTCATCACCGGATGCGTCTTTTATTGCAAGAGGTGCACTTTTGCACGTGTTACATTGATGATGTCAACCCCGAATATGTCCTTGAAAAAATTTCTTATATTACGTTGACAAACCAGTTATATATATTTGCAAATGTTGCATTTTACTGTATTAGATTACATTGATGTCATCACCGGATGCGTCTTTTATTGTAAGGGGTGCACTTTTGCACGTGTTAAAATGATGATGTCATCGCAAAACATGTTGCGACATGTTTTCGCAAACATTGCATTTTTACTATTGTTGAGTGGGGAATGAAAATATAAATACTGATGGGGATCACGCAAAGTCAGTCTGTGTAAAATGGCTAACCGTAAATGTCTATCGATCGAGCAATTAATTCGCAACCAGGAACTTGGATTCCGGAATGTGTTAACACGTAATACTACTCGTTGTCGGATTTATTCAAAAGAACAAATGAGTAATATTAAATATGTGGAGGATTGTGCAGTATCGTTAACGATTTTAACATGTCAGTGCTATATACTGGATATTCTTATTTACAAAGGTGATGCTCCAGCAATGGAATGGGTAAACAAAGGTTTACGGTTGCATACAATAGCGTTCCATAGAGGGAATAAGGTTTGAAAGCTGCTCGGAAGGTTCTGTTAAGTATTTCATTTATATCTGCTTGTGAAAAAGCTTTCTCTATAGATGACTTATTCGTTTATTTTTTCATTACAGCGCGTCGTCATATATAATTTTGGGAGGCTGACAACATTATAGTTATATTCGGAGGAGAATTAAATAATAAAAATACATATACACATATATATACATATATAAATATACTTATAAATAAATATATATACAGATTACTTCGTTGTCCGCGATTATTTGTTTCCTTCCTTATTCACGCGGTATCGTGTTACGCGCGCGTCACCACCGCATGGCGATAGCATTACCGCGTTCAACAATATCTTGCGCTCGTATTAGGAGACAGCGCTCTTTAGGTTATTATTAATATGCGATAAAAATAATTGGCAGGACAAAGATGCGAAATGTAGTCGTATAAAGGGAAGAAGAAGAAAATGCCTACATTTATGAGGAAGAGAGAAAGACGGTAAGTATAAGTGGTAATTAAAGCGCGTGATGGGGACCGCGCCTGGTGG
>NW_017296593.1:0-5500 GCF_001594075.2 Trachymyrmex cornetzi | reverse complement strand
CCCCCTCCGTGACGTCAGCCCCTTGTGACGTCATCCCCTCGCCCTGTGACGTCACCCCCCCCTCACCCTGTAACGTCACCATCTATGACGTTATCTCCCTCCCTCCCCCTGTGATGTCACTCCCTATGACGTCATCCTCCTCACCCTGTGACGTCACCCTTCCTTCCCCTGTGACGTCATCCCCCCTTACCCTGTGACGTCACCATTTATGACGTCATCCTCCCCCCCTGTGACGTCATCCCCCTCGCCGCTGGTACCCCCCTGCCCCTCACTCCTCCTCGTTGCCCCTGGGTTAGAACCCGCCTATTTACTCTACTGAGTCTCGTCGTTCCTAGCTCCAACTTCGTGAGCAAGCAAGCAAGTACTGTACTTCTTAGTTTTGACCCATCCATCTTGGATTAATCGTGTCGTTTGGTGCTGCAGCGAAGTAAGAATAATGGACAGCTTAAAAGTCGCCAATAATTCGGACGAGCAAATGTACTCCAACCCGAATTCTTTCAAGCCGCGTAACAACGACATAGGAAGAAACACACGATTTCGTATGCTGTTTACGACAACTTATGGTCTTAACAACTCCCATACGAAGACGATTCATGTGGGTCTGCACAGAACGAACGAGGGAATCTTCAAGCCTCTTGTAAAATTGAGCAGAAACAATGCTGACGGTATTTATTTCGACGACGACAGTTGGAAACAGTTTCAAGACAACATAGGTTACATGAACGAATATTTAACTAGTGAAAACCGAACGAAAACGAATTCTGTTGTCATAAAAAATATCAGTTTTACCACATTTTACGGTACGAAATCAATATTATTGGCGTATAAAGAAGAAGAAGAGGAACTTCGTTCTACGGAAAATATCAACGGAAATCTCCGAAAAGAAGAAGTCACGTCCGATTCAACGCCGTCGAAGAAACGCAGAACCTTCGCAGTGGCTATTGTAATGCAGAAGACTACCTTTCTCGGTCTGCAAAACGTTGTGAAATGTGTCGACGCGCATTTAAAACAATTAGAATCTTTAATCGATAATGTTAACAAGTGTGCACAGTATTTAATTCGAGAAATCGAGCTGAAACGTCCTGTAAGTTATGTTAATCAGGAAATTATAAAATTAACGCTACAGGGAAATTACGACGAAATTGAGCGCAATGTACGTACACAAATTAATGATTTATCTTTTCTTGATATGTATTTTAATATAATATTTTTGGAATTAATTTCATTGCGCGCGCGGTACAATGAAATTTCTTATATAATCCTCTCGAATCGTGAATCTTTCGCTTAATGGTTCTAAGCCGTTTTTAGATTATTCTTATATGTATTTTCCTATGAAGAAAAATTTGTATCAGTAAATAAATCTTTGTATCATAAACTCTCGTTGTTTCTTAATCATTCGTTCCCTTCCAACCGACATCTTCTTTTTCATATTTTTGTCAGAACTAGATTAATAAAAACTTTTGTCATTTTTCGAAATAAGACTAACGCTAACATAAAGTGTAAAAAAAAATTTATCCACTAAACCGAGTAAATCATCCCAGCTCTGTTACAATCAGGCACAAACTTACCCATTCCTGTTTTCCTCCTGTCCTTCCAGACAAAAAAATGTGTCGCACAGCATTAAATAATAGAAAAATAAATAAGCGATAAAGGAAGACTCTCTTCATTGCGTCTAACCAGAACGCCGAGGTTCGAAAAAAAAACGAAGCGCCATAAATCATACCCGCATTCCTCTCCGAAGCCTGAACCTTTCCCCCTTTTTCCCCTTGGCAAAAAACTGTCTCGGGGACCTATTTTCTCCACCTCCATCATTTTCTCGGACTTGGCGGTTTTTCATTTTCACTTTCACTCTCTCTCTCTTTCACTCAACGCGCCATCTCCCTCACCAATCGTAGCGTGGGCAGCTATGGAGCGAACCAATCGAAACGCGCCATTTAGGCTGCGGTCCACTTAGCGCTTCAAACGCTACAGAGCATTTGTAGCACTGATATGACTGGTCCATCTGATGCTTCGGAACGCTCCCAGCAACTCTGATTACGTCATCAATACGTCATCGTTTTTGCTCCCACTTCGCTTCAACTGCCTCACCTCGGGAGGTGGGTTGGCTGGAGCGTTCACGTAGCAATTGTAGCATTCGAAATAGTAATGGATCAATCGAAGCGTAGCGTTTGGAGCGTAACGTTCAGAGCATTTGAAAGAAGCAAGTGGACCGCAGCCTTAATTATCTCATTACTCCACCCTCGCGTTACCAACCAGTCAGAGCGCTCCCTTTTTCCTGACAGGCCTCTCTAGTCGTCTAGGGGAGAGTGGAGGGGGATTTGTTTTGACGTCTAGGGGGGGAAGAGGAGGTTTGCTTTGACGTCTAGGGGGGGAAGAGGGGGTTTGTTTTGACGTCAGGGGTGGGAGTTTGTTTTGACGCTCCATTGCTGCCCATATACTACTCAAATTATTTATATTTCTTACATATTCATATTACTGTAATAATTATATATACTACATTTATAGTATTCTAAGGACGACTGGTACCAACATCGATTAACTTAATCAGCATTCTATATTACTTTGATCACAGTTGAGTAAGAACGCAAAGATAGAAGTATATATATCACGATGATGAGATAACCCTTACGGAAAAATACTACTAAGAATCAATAGTTACTATTGATATTTCAGTAGTTACTACTGAGACTCCAGTAGTTACTATTGAGGCTCCAATAGTTACTATTATGACTCCAATAGTTTGAACTTCGAAGAACCTGAAAATAATTATTATAATAACGCCAGATTCAAGGAAAAATTGATATATAAATAAAGTAAGTAAATAAAAATCATTATTTGCATCATTATAAAATCACTGTCAGTTATGTTTTAATTATTTATTTATGAAATTAATTCCAAATTGGATCAAATGCAAATAATATTGCACCATAAAACGTTAATTAGAATATATTTTTCGTTATAAACATTTATCATCTTGGTACCGTTTCCCTCATTCCATCATGCTTTGTCTCATGATAACAAATGTTATAATGAAAAATATAATCTAATAACATTTTATGGTGCAATACTACTCGTGTTTGTAACTACTGATAACAGTAACTATTGACTAACAGTAACTATTGGCCAACAGTAACTATTGACCAACAGTAACTATTGGCCAACAGTAACTATTGGCCAACAGTACTAACTATTAGCCAAATTACTATTGGCCATTTTACTATTTATTAATAGTTTTTTTCCGTAAGGGAAGAGGTTTATTCACGTCGCTTGCTTCAACATGCTCTTACTTCCTCTATAACCATAGCTCCTACTCACTCTAATGAGCGCGTTAGAGTGAGTAGGAGCTACTATTGGGAGGAAGTAGCAGCATGTTGGAGCATGCGACCCGAACAAACTTAAGATTAAGAACGATAAACAGATGTTGGCTCTACTGCTGATTGTGAGTTAATCGTCGAATCAGTTAATCAGCGTTGGTAACAGTCGCCCTAAGTAGTGTCAATCAATCTTGCCATGCATTAATTGGCACTTACACGAATTATTTTTATTTCTTATATTATAATTATACTACATTTATAGTATTCTAAGGACGACTATTAGCAACGCCGATTAACTTAATCGACTGTAATAAAACAAAATTTGATATTCTATTCTAACTTTTATATTACAAAATTAACATATATTGTTTAAGTTTTTATTGTTTCCTAACTTAGTTAACAAGTTCGTTGCCGTTAAACAGAGATGTAAACCATACGTGAATTTGACAAAGTCCCAAATTTTGTTCCAAATAAAAATGTTCCAAAAAATTGGTCCAGCTTTCAAAAACAAAGTTTTTAATAGTCTAGTCAGTTGAGATAAAATCGACGAGTCTCATTTTCAATAATACCTAAAAATGAATTTCATAAACAAAGCATCGTACATAATAATTAGATAATTTGCGGGAGGAATAAAATATAATATTACTTGTGTTTATTACATATAATATGCAATAGCTCCTGACAGACTTCGGAAATTGTTCGTTGCAGATAAACAGACATGTATCAATCATACGTGAATCCAAATTTTATTCCAAACATCTTTTCGTATATTCTATAATATTTTGATATATTTTGACATTTTTATATCACAATTATAAAACAATGAGGGTGGCGGTGTTTAAATTATTCCGCAACATTTTATGTATTATTCGTATAAAGATTTGATGTCAACAATTGATAATAAGTTAAGTTAAGTTCTATTTTATATCACAATTATAAAACGATGGGGGTGGCGGTGGGTAAATTTTATCACCAACGCCAAGTACTTAATTGGCCGTGAAACTGATGACTAATCACGTTTGCTGTTTAACGATGCGAGTGATGGTGTTCGTATAAAAATTTGGTGTCAACAGTTGATGCTAATTTAAGTTCTATTTTATATCACAATTATAAAACGATGGGGGTGGCGGTGGGTAAATTTTATGATGATATCCTTTGTATATATGATCGTATACAAACTTATCTTTTTAAAAATAAGATAAAAAAGCGCTAAACGTGCTTCTCGTAAAGAATCAACATTTGGGCCAGTTTCACTAACGCCAATTACTTAATCGGCCGTGAAACTGATGACTAATCACGTTTGCTGTTTAGTAGAACTAATAATATGTATCATTTGTATAAAAGATTTGATATCAACAAGTGGCGCTAAGTTAAATTTTACCATTTTATTCCTCCTAAAGAAAAAATAATAGTAACTTTAATTTTTTTCTTTATTTAACTCTATAATGATATGTATCATTCGTATAAAAGATTTGATATCAACAAAATTGGCGCCAAGCTAAATTCATCAAAATTTTATCAAAATTTTATGTATTATTCGTAAAAAAGATTTGATATCAACAATTGGCGTCAAGTTAAATTACATGTAATTCGAAAACCAAATTAAATAAATAATATTAACTTTAATGATATTGTTGCGCCCGTTATGCAAAATCGCACTCGTATAGCAACGCGCGCGCCCAAACCGCGGAAATGAACAGACTCAAGGGTTTTTAAGGTATGGAAAACAGGAAGTCGTTTATTGAGCCACGTCAACTCCACGAAATCGTCCGTACAGAATACCGTATCGTAAAATGTAATATCAGTGGAGAAGCACGTTCGAACGTTCTGACTTCTCCTCAATATCAGACAGCCGTCTTTTATCAACAACCGCACGGCGTCCTGACAACGTGACACCACGGGTGTCCGCATAGCACGGCATGCGACGGGCATAACACTGTCCTCCCTCTTATAGATTGTCGTCCCGACAATCGGAATCTTCCTTGAAGCTTAAAAAAAAAATCGGCTTTTATCCGAAGGATCTTTGAGTTCCCTGACCATTTTCTCGCTCCCTGGTCGTGCTGCTGCAGCGATTTTTCTTAGAGCTTCGATCTCTCCGGAACTCATCACTTCAAGCCTGAGGTTGCCTTCTTCCTTTCGAGCAGGACCCCTCTTCAGTTCCTCCAGCTAAATCTCCGGAAGAACTC
>NW_017296592.1:32541-41662 GCF_001594075.2 Trachymyrmex cornetzi | reverse complement strand
TAAATTTGTTCCAAAATTTTGTCCATGCGGACATTGCAATTTTTTCTATCGATGCTTCGTCGAAAAGGTTTGAGAGAGATCCCCCATTAAGTACCGTTGTTTGCCCTAATATACCTCTCGCTACAGTGTTGAGAATTGCAGGCCGCTCTACGGGGAACATTATGTGGTCTTTAAGTTCTTCCAAGTCGGATTGTGAATATATTCCGCTGGTCGCTAGTGCGCCAGGACTGACGTATTTCCACGATGGTTTGGTTGAAGGTTGCATGATGGTGGACAGTACTGTTTCGACTGGTTTTGGCATAATTTTATACCATGAGTCTCCTAAAAGATACATGATAGGTGCAAAAGAATTACAGATAATCTGCGTTCCGTGGCGTACTAGTATGTGAGTTTGAGGGGTCAAAAAATACGTTTCCCCGTAACACAGGAAGTTGTTCATAGCATTCATCAGTCCGTGCTAATTTTACTTCGACCGGCACACATTTTACCATGTGTATCACTTCTCCGGCCAATAGTGCCATTTATCCCTTTCATAAAGTGGTATGCGAAGATATCAGGTAATCTATCGGCTATAGCTAGCGCGTTCTGCATCGTTCGGTATTCAATTTGGCATTGTTGTAGTAATATATTGCGATAAAATTGATTAATCTGAGTACGGATGTGTCTTTCTACGTACACGAATTTCGAGTTTACATACGAAAACACATCTATGTTTAGTGCGACAAACCCGGAGCTTTTGAAAACTTCGCTACCGAGCGACGTTTCGAAAATTATTAATTTTGGATGCTCGGTCCTGATAAGAATGTGTCCACAGGTGTTGTATGTTCCAGTGCTGGTTAAAGAAAAAATCATGCTTGGCGAGCTAATAGAATAAATTGTCTGTGATCGCTCGTTTGTTAAATCGAGTATTTTGTTGGCGTATCCATTGTATAATACGCCGTAGTCAGAAAGTTTGCAATTATCGACAGGCAAGGGATCCCAAAAGGTATCTCCTCCTTCTATATCCGTACAATGAGTAGAGCTTAATTCGCAGCTCACTTCTGAACATCTGCTCCATTACTCTCTCAAATGCAGCGGGGGCATTGTATAAACCGAAAGGCATAACCCTGAATTGCCATAAACCGTTTCCGATCAAAAAAGTTTTCTCTCTATCTTCCGGACGAACTTTAATTTGCCAATATCTACTTTTTAAATCAAGAGTAGTAAACAAAACGTTACCTGCTAATTGATCAAGGATATCGTCTTTCCTGGGCAAAGGGTAGGAATCGTTTATAGTCTTTGAATTCACCTTGCGATAGTCCACACAAAATCTTATCGTTCCATCCTTCTTTTTGACTAATACCACAGGTGATGTCCATGGACTTTTGGATTCCTCAATAACTCCTTGTTTCTCCATTTCCAAAATAATTTTATTCACTTCTTCTCTCACTTGTAATGGAATTCGTCGAGGAGCCTGCTTAATAGGGGAAGGGTCCTTCATGTTTATTATGTGCTCTCCGACCTTACAATTTCTTGCAAAAATCTCATTAGCAAATACATCACGAAATTCATATAGAAAATTCGCAAAGCTTTCTCTTTCGGTCTCATCTAAGTAACGAGAGTTTTCTTCGAATAAGGGCATTAAACCCGTTGGAACCGGCACAACACGTTCAATGCAGAAACAATCAAAATTAGTATCTTTTTCAACAAATGAATTGAGAAAAATAGGATCGAAGATATTTTGTAAATTAAATAATTTGAGAAAGTCAACTCCCAAGATATAATCATCGTTTATCTTAGCTATCAACATTGGAACTTCCAAGGAAAATTTCGCAAGTCGAACTTTAGTTAAAGTTTTATATTTGACTGAAATCTGTTCCCCAGTGGGGTACTTGATGTTGCAATTATTTATTTCTATTCTTAATACATCCAATTCGACAAATCTTTGATCTATTATGGAAATATCGGAGCCCGTATCGATCCTAAAAAGACAAAGTTTATCATTTGCCTCACCCTTATAACAAAATTCTCGAAAATTATTCTTAATTATATTCATCCTGAAAAGACATGGGTTAGCACATAAACTTTCAAGGAATATTGATCATCAACACAATAATCATCTTTATTTATAATTTTATTGAACCTGAAAAAATTTTCATTAGTACAAACATTGCCAACAACATTGTAAGAGCATTTGTTAACCGAGAAACTATTATTTTTCGGGGTTTCTTCTGCTTTAGTCGAATCTGCCCCGATCAGCTCGACTATTCCTTGTTTCCCGTCTCCGTCCTGCTCGGACACTCGAAGCGAAAGTGACCCTCCTTACCACATTCCCAACATTCTCTTTTGTTACCAATTTTCACTCCATTCCTGATTTTAAACAGATTCCCGCTATTATTTCCCCTTCCTTTTTTCTCTTTACTCTCATCAATTTGTTCCCTTTTTCATTCATTAAAATATCTTCCCTTTTGGCCAAAACTATTTTCATGAATTAATTTTACAGCTCTAGCGCTCTCAATCGCTACTTTCAGAGATGTCACCCCTTCCAACTGAAGGGTTCTTTTCACAATGTTATTTGACAAAGCAGAGACAAATTGGGCACAAGCAATTTTATCCCGTATCGGATGTGCACACTCCGGGTAGGCCAACTGCGACAATCTTTCGATATCCGCGCCCAACGTAGCCAGATTTTCATCGAATTTCTGCCTTCTATTTGTGAATTGCGAATAATAACTCTGTGCCGATCGACTCTCTCCGAAACACAACTCCAGTTTTGATTTTAATTCGGCAAAATCTAAAGTTTCAAGATTCTCTACATTTTCTAAAATCGCGCGCGCTTTTCCCCTCAGACACGACACTAAGACGGCAGTTTTCGTCTCTTCTGGCCAACCGTTCGCACGAGCGATCAAACTAAATTGCGAAAAGAATTCACGTAAAAGCACGCTACCGTCGAATGTATCCGGCTTTAATTTGAAACCTATTTCTTCTCGCGACGGAGTTCGCACATCACAGCTTTCTCGCGTGAAAACGGAACGGTATCCATCGGCAGCATAACGGCAAGAAGCAGAACACGAATTCGCGTTCCCGACAAGAGTGAGAGGACTTATCTGTGTATTCGTAGTGGATGCTCCACGTAGACTCTCCCGCAGCGAACGGATCTCCGCATCCTGCCGCTGTAAAACTGCCGTGAGCTCCACCTGTTTGCGAGTCTGTTCCTCGCGCAGCTGTTGTAACTCACGAAGAACGGCTTGCAAGGCTGTCGTTTCCGGCGTATGCTCAGATTCCCGCCGGATGGTTGCGGAATAGTCGTTTCCGTCGTTCTCTCCGAATCCTCCATGAGCGCTCGACTCCGCGTATTCACTGGAGAGCGGAGCATTAACCTCCGTCGTGATGCACGATCCCGGACGAGCCCCCAAAATATGTTACGCCTGCGCGACTAATTTACGAGTTCGCTCTTGCAGGCGCGCACTCTCGCTCCCGATCCGCCGAAATAAGCAACACAGATGTAAAGAAGAACAGGAAACGTTTATTATAAGAACAGATTAATACTCTGCGATCGATAGAAGGAGCGGTCTCGAGATACGTCCGTTCAAGTCCACAACTTACATCCAAAATCCGATCTTGTTGAAAACAAACGAAAGCCTCTTCGTCTCGGCAACGCGTGCGCTACGCTATATCACGGACGTCAGCAAAACACGGGCATAACAATATTACTAAAGATTCGGTAGTCTAAAGGCTTAGGACGCTCGCACGGAATGCAAGAGATCCGGCCGAGATAATATTTTTCGCAATAAGAATTAATTATTTACAGATTTTAATGTCATTCAACATTATTAAGATCGTTTCGAAGATGCGAATAAGCATCGAAAATTTGGTAAATTGCTAGTCAATTTAACTCGTGATATTACTGCGTTAGTTTAGTAGAGTTAGCGTTTCAAAACCAAAAAATAATTTCGGCGCGCGTTTCTAGGGACTACATACGTAGTATATACGAAAATTCACATAAGAATCATACAAGCATTAAGATCCGTTTAAGGCTTTGATTTCTATAGTTTGTGTTAAAAAGTTAGATCATTACTAAAGAGTAGTCAGATTTAGTGTTTTACATTATGACAAATACTCTCGTGGTACTCAAAGTATAGATGACCGACAACAGAAAGACATCATAAAGGGCCACAAACAAAGATGGACGTACATAAGAAGCTCGCCCAGCAATTCAGCATCTCTAAATCAACAGACTAAGTTTCTTAAGGGGTTTCTACACCCAGTTAGAAATTTCAAAGAAATCAATTCTTCAAAAATTACATTTTCTTAAAGTATATAATGTTAGAAATATTCCCTGAAAATTTCAAGTTGATCCACTGTATTTTCACGGAGATATACGAACGCATAAACAGATCTAATTATCGCGCGCAGAGTACCTAGGAGGAAATAATACGTCGTCGGCAAAAACAAATTGATATTTTAGAAACATCTTAAACAGAGGATGTACTATATGGTTCTGGAATAGATAACTCTGTGTAAGTTGAAAAAGTTTTTTATTTAATAGTAAACTGTACTTAAAACTTTAACCCTAGGCTATCACACCTTTTTTTTCGAACGAGGCTGTCACACTGGGTCACCGTGACCCAACACAATTTTTTAGGAGCTGCAGTTTAAAAACTAAGTTTCCAAAAATTCTTTAAAAATTCTGAGATGATGTAGAAAAATATAGCCCAATTATAAAAAATTAATATTTTAATTAATTTCATTGAAAAAATATTGTTTAAACAAATTTTTTTTCAAAAATTGCATATTACTGAAAAAATCATAACTTTTTTAATTTTTACTATTTTAAGCTAAATATTTATTTATATTCTCGACATATGTTACTTTAGTAAAAAAATTAGTCTATCAATGAATCTTTCAAAAAAGTTTAAAAAATTTATTTTGCATACTGAAGGTGAGCATTTTTTACTTGATAAATCAATGAATTTTCAAAGAAAAAAATTAATTCTTTATTGTAAATAAATTTCAAAAACAATATTTTATCACGAAATATAAAATGTGATGTGATACAAGTTTATTTAATCAGATCCTGCACAATCGTTACATAAATACACGCGATGATCGTTGCACATTGGGCGTAAGCAAGAAGAGCATAGCATAAATGTTTTGTGATCTTTCTTGCTATCACACAATCCACAGCGAGCTCTTTTTTCCATTCGTTGTTTAATTTCAGTTGAGGAATGATCTTGCTTATTTTGCAATATGCTCGCTATTCCTTTTCTTATATCAATCCGAAGGAACAGTTTCTGATATCGAGCTCGCAAATGTGGCTCAGTAAGATAATGAATGAGGCTTTTCAGGCACTGCTTAGTCGGAATTTTAGTTTTGTTAACGTTATCAGTCAACTGTTTACAAGTGTATAAAATTCTCGAATTCACTTGTGCCTGGTCTAACATTCCAAAGAAAAACCGCATAGGCCATCTTTGCGTCTGCCTTGTCACTGTGTACATGTGGCATAACTGGTTGTTCGATAGCGCAATTGAAATAATACGTTGGCCAGGGTAAATTGAAAACTCTGAAAATAGTAAAATTATGTTAATGTATTCTTATAAGGTTGTCTTATACTAACTCAAAATATAAGAAAATAAGTTTACAATTCAATTGAGAACAACATAAAATATCAGTAATGATATTCTGAACACAAATAATTAATCATATTAAGGTTTAAGTAGAGGAATTTATGTATCATTATTAAAGCGAATAGTGATGTCAGTTAGACTCGACGGCAGGAACTACATAAATTCTATCATTGGTTAATATACGAAATAGTCAGCACAACCAATCGGAACTAATATTACAATTGTAAGATAAATTTTCACGTAATCATATAATCTCGAAAATACGCGTTCGACGATCTATCATTAACCCTTCCACCACACACGGGGTCCCAGGGACCCCAGTCCCGGTTCGCGCTTCGATTTGACCACCTTAATATTTGAAACGGGACTTGTGGCGCCCTCTATCGGTTATTCGACACTACTAGAAGCAGATCACGCGGGGAGCATCCCCGTTTGTTGCTTATGAGGTGAGAAGCAGAGGCAAATAAAAAACTTATGATTTTTTAAGTAGAAAAGGTCATTTTTCCATTTTTTCTTTCACATTTCCTATTTTTTTTAACAATGTTAAAAATTTTTTTAATTTTTTTCGACTATTCTACCTTTTTATTTATACATTCAAGAACATCCATGAATTTTGCCAATTTAAAATAGTCAAAATTGCTGCCGCAATCGCCGCTCTAGCCATTGGGGTCCAGTAGACCCCATGTGTGGTGGATGATTGAAATAGGAGGTGTGTGGTGGAAGGGTTAATGTTATTACCATTAGAAACCTTTGCGATAATGCTGAAAATAAGGTAAATTACAAATTACTCATTATAATAATCTCCATCTTGAAGCCATATTAATAAGCAAATAATTGAGAATGGGACCAGAACTTCCAATATCAATAAATTGCAGGAAGATAAGCCATCAGAATGAGTAGTATGCAATAGAAAATATGAATAATTATATAAATTATTAGAACATCTGAAGGATTTTTTGTTTTCATTTGAAGAAAACTGCTGCTGAATCATACCGATTACTTCGAGAAGCTTATGGTAAACATGCTTCATCGCAAGATACGTGTGAACGATGGTTTCGGCGTTTCAAAAGTGGTGATTTCGATGTTGTAGACAAAGAACACGGAAAACCGCCAAAAAGGTACAAAGATGTAGAATTGCAAGCATTGTTGGAAGAAGACGATTCACAAACACAAAAACAACTCGCAGAGCAATTGAGCATTAGTCAGCAAGTTGTTTCCAATGCCTACGAGAGATGGGAAAGATTCAGAAGGTCGGCAGACGGATACCACATGAGTTGAACGAGAGGCAGATGGAGAGGCGCAAAAACACATGTGAAATTTTGCTCGAACGATGCAAAAGAAAGTCGTTTTTGCATCGTATCGTTACTGGGGATGAAAAGTGAATATATTTTGAGAATCCCAAGCGCAAAAAATCATGGGTAGACCCAGGCGCATCATCCACGTCGACCGCAAGACCGAATCGCTTTGGCAGAAAGACAATGCTCTATGTTTGGTGGGACCAGAAGGGTGTGGTCTATTATGAGCCGTTAAAGCCTGGTGAAACGGTTAATACCAAACGCTACCAACAACAATTGATCGATTTGGACCGTTCGCTACTCGAAAAACGACCAGAATGTCGAAAAAGGCAACACAAGATCATTTTTCTCCATGACAATGCTCCATCACATACGGCAAAACCGGTTCGCGACACGTTGGAAGCACTCAGTTGGAAAGTGCTAGCCCATGCGGCTTACTCACCAGACTTGGCTCCTTCCGATTACCACTTGTTTGCATCGATGGGTCACGCACTTGCTGAGCAGCGCTTTGGTTCGTACGAAGATGTGAAAAAATGGCTCGATGAATGATTCGCGGCAAAAGGGGAAGATTTTTACTGGTGTGGTATCCACAAATTTTCCGAAAGATGGGAAAAATGTGTAACTAGCAATGGAGTATAATTTGAATAAACCACTTTTTATCATTCTTCCGAATTTAACGTGTTTTTTTTTTGGAAAAAAATCCGCATTATATTCTAAATTAACAACGACTTCGAAAACTAAGTAGCTGCTCATCCACTGTACAAGTATTACTAGGTAGTAATGTAAACAGTTTTTTATAAACTGATCCCACATTTCTCGAATTGGTGAAAGTCAATCTTCTTGCTGTCGATTAGCCCTAATGTCAAAACCCAAACAAACTGAGAGAAACATAAATCGGGCTTTTGGCATAACACAGCGGTAAAACGAAATTCCGTTGCTTTTACTCCATAGTTTTTCTATATCTACATAGTTAGATTTCCATAATTCTGCATAACATAGAAGGGCAATGTAAGCATTTACTTCTTGCAAGTCTGTAAGCCGATGATAAGTTTGTGTTTCTTGATCATTAGCCATCATTCTCGTGCACACATCTTCAATTTGAATATTTGTACATTCGACGATATTTTTTCGCGTTTCGTCGTCAAAAAGCAAATTCCAAAACTTATATATCTCCTTACAATTTACAGCCTCGTTTTTAAGGCCAAGAACTTGCCAAGTTCCTTCCCTTTGGCGATCTATAAAAAAGAAGCACATACAGTTTGGCGCGCTTTGATCGCGTCCCTTTCCCTCTCTCTCTATCTCACACACACTTTTTTGTTATCACGGCACGAGGATACATATTGTTCACTTTTCTTACCCGAAACCCTCTCTACTGTTCGTGTACTCCATTTGAAACCATTTTGTCCTCTTAGAGTCGTACACGGTCTCCCTCGACCGCGCGACTCAACTATGCGTTGATTTTGCGTCGATATTTCATCGTCTGACTCAGAAGTCTCGCTCTCAATACTTACAGATACCACAGACATATTGTCCTCATTTTCTGATGGGTAGTCAACAATATTGTTTTCTGCATCGTCACTTTGAAAAAGAACGTTCGCGAGTCTATTTTTGCGTAGATTATACGCCATCATGTTCCTGGCAAACTACTTTAAAATTATCTTACTTGCTTATTTGTCACACCTGGGTCAGTGACCCAATGTCAATTTTCGGCGGCTGCCAAACAAACACTAATGCTACTCTCTTGGACAAACATCAGTACTGAGAGAAAAGATATAGTATTGGTAACAAAAAAAGAGAATTATTCACAAATGGCCGATTATCATTGGATTATTTTGTTAAAATTACAAAATGCAATATTTTTTTGTAAGATAAACAAAATTTTTTTATTTAATAGTACAAATTTACTTGGTTACTCACGTTTTGTAAATACCAATGTAAAATTTGGTTGCCATTACAAAATAAGTATTCGTTTAGTAATGTCAACAAAATAATCCACTATAATAGAGCAAGGAGTGTTTCACGGAGCTATTAGAGATGGCGTGTCTTCTCGTAAGAGAAATTCAACGTCTACCTCTATAAAGCCGAATTGATTAGAGACTAATTTCGTGGACTTCTCGGTTCTCGCCACACCATGATCAATCATGGTAACTATTTTTTCAGAGCGATTAGTAATCTCAATTGCTCTAAATGTATATATATTTTTGCTAAGCTAAGGAAATT
>NW_017296592.1:30182-32426 GCF_001594075.2 Trachymyrmex cornetzi | reverse complement strand
GTTTTGTACCATTAAATGATCAGTTTAGTTAATAAATTCAACAAATTAATATTGTCGTGGTAACCAACGGTTTGATTGATCATATATCAACAAATAGTTTTTGAGTCAGTAACAAAACTTTGGTTATTGGCACAAAACATTTCTCTCAGTGTACTTGTGGTATAGACTTGAAATCAATTTTACGCAGAGCTACAAGTTCCATTTTCAAGCGCGATGAAAAGATATCGTATATTTTAGTCATCAGTCCGGGTCACGGTGACCCGTTGTGACAGCCTAGAGTTAAACACGTTTTTCTCAAAACTATGTTTTCAAAATCGGTGACCAAAATATCTCAAAAACCACTGCACCGATCAATCTAAAATTTTACATACTTTTCTTAGATATGTAAATCTAGTCTTTAACTGAAAGATGTTTTTCCCAATGCGTTCCTTTTTTTTAATGGACGAAAAATGTCCCTTTTTTTTCATGAAAATCAAAAGTGCAACTTAAAATAGCAGCCATTTTGTTCTATTTCAATTTTTCGAAATATCGAACGATTAAAAACTAGACAAATTCATATATTAACTAAATATATCTTTCGGATTTTTTTCATTTCAGATAACCTAGTTCCGAATGATAGTGGTCACCGCAAAATGCGTTTTGGAAAACGGTTTTCCGGACACTAGCTATAACTTATTTATTTATTAATATTTTTACATAAAAAAAATATGAAAACTTTGTCAAAATAGGTTCTTTCGAACATAAAACCTTTTATACAAATATGTGTATATACTTTTTTGGAAAAAGTTTACGAATATTCGTCTTTTTTTGGCCTCCTAACTGGATATACCCCCTTAAACATTAAATGATCTAGCGAAGCTATGTTAAGAAGAAGAAGAATGGCTGATCACATTACACTACTTTACTCGTCGATCACAACATCTTTCGCATATCCCGCAGCAATCCACAGTGTAAAATTCAAATTAAATTTATTACTTTTATTATTACTTTTAAATTATAATTACATTTTATTATTTATTTTTATCAATTACCATTCCAATTTTTAATTGTTTTTACAGTTTTTCTTACTCGATCTAACAGCGCCAAGTGTTTTTACATGAAAAATTTTTCTATTTAAATTAAATTTTTTTATTTTATACGGTTAGTTCTTTAATTTTTTGTGGTAACGCTTCAATTGAGCAAGATAACGCAATTTTGTGATAATGTCTTGTATAATGTTTGAAGGAGAATTAAATAACCACTACTTTAATTGGAAAAAAAAAGTCATTAAATAAATTACGATATAATAATTTCATTTAAGAGGAATTTACATATACTTAGGTTTCATTGCATAAAAATTAAAGATAGTACCATTTGGATTAAGTAAATAATAAAGATAGTAACACTTGGATTTTACTTTTTATTTTGATAGTAGAATTTAACTTGGCGCCACAGTTGTTGATATCAAATCTTTTGTACAAATGATACATATCATTAGATTCATATTCATTATTTATTTAATTTGGTATGGTATAAAGAAACAAAATCAACTACAGTATTTATGGATGTAAAAAAGTATTTATAATATCAATAGTAAAAATATCAAAAGATTAACTAAATTAAAAAATTCTACCACCCCCCACTCCCATCCGTCTCATAATAGTGATATAAAAATATCAAAACAAATATCAAGACGGTGAACAGTGCGGCCAAATGCGCTTTTTTGGACAAAAATAGGAACTCATATATTATATAAATAACTAAATAAGTGTATTTTCAATATATAAATAGCTAAATAAGTGTGTTTTCAATATATAAATAGCTATAAGATAAGTATATTTTTAATATAAAAAGAATTCATATTAATCTTCGACATCATTAACAAGTAATTATGTTAATATTATTGTATCTTAATTAATTTCATGACGATCGTCAACACACAACTCTCACTAGTGTTTCATCAAGATCAAGAAATTCAAGACATCTTGTCTTGATCTTGTCTTGAATCAAGACAAGACCAAGACAAGAAAATGAAAATTGATTTCAAGTCAAGACAAGAAATTGTTATCAAGACCAAGATTTCTTGACAAGAAATCAAGAAATTTCTTGAATTTCAGTAACCGTTTTTATTTTTAATATTTTATTATTTTAATGTTTTAATATTTTATTTCTGATTCGAAAAGTTTTGCATAAGTTAGGTTTCAACATTTCCAATTGTATTTATTATAATATATAGTAATTATAATAATAATAAATAGAATAATA
>NW_017296592.1:16295-29154 GCF_001594075.2 Trachymyrmex cornetzi | reverse complement strand
CTCTCCTGGTTCTAGTCTTCTTGGTTTACACCGTGCATTTAGGCCGTGGCCCATACAATAGATGTCAGTGGCTACGATTCAATTTTAGAGTGCACAGCTCAAGGGAAAAGACGCTCGTCTGCCCTGCTTCGGGTATTGCATCATCTCATTAATTTTTTGAAAAGCGATTCCGGCTTTAAGGCAATGCTAAAGCTCCCTGTTTTACCACATTTCTATTCGGTGAAAAATCTCTGTATTGGATGTACGGATTGCAAAAGTATTATTACTTAAATTATAGTACGCATCAACAGGACCTCAGCTGCACTGGATTTTATGAGAAAATCGAAAAAAAATTAAAAATTCACTTACTTTTGGCTCGTACAGCTGTCACCTCAGATATGTATTTGCTTGATATAAGAGTTTTAGAGTCCATATCTTGAAAATAAGCGTGCAGCTGAGGTCACATTATTGAAACGAACGATACTGAGTTTGTAGAACTAAGATTGAAAGTCTAGAAAAGCAATATTTCCACCGAATAGAAAATACGTGTATACTGATGCTTTGCGAAGACTGGGACTGTCAACAGAGCCGAAATTCCGCGTAGCAGTAGTTGCGCGGTCTTGCGATAGATGGTGCTGGCATATGTTAGATAAGAACAGACGTATGCGTTTGAGTAAGACAGAATGATATATATTATATAATATAATGTAAAAACTAAATCAAAGATGTCACCACTATTATCGAATTTGGAATTAAAAGAGTCTGTACTATCGACTTTGATTGAGTTGGGTAATCGGTTTAGCATCCCCTTAACTGTGCTTAGTAAGACTGGCCAAGCTCACCTCGTTGTCGAGGGCCCGGGCCAATTAAATAAAGAAGAAGAAGAAGTGGCTACGATTATACCGTGCATTTAGGCCGCGACCTATACAATAGATATCCTTCTTTATCCTGTAAGTTAAATAAAGACACCTATCGTATAGATCGCGGACTAAGCGCAGCTACGGTGTAAACATAGCCAAAGAGCTACAGGGCCCTACTTAAAAAATCAAGAAATTCAAGATTCTTGAATTCAAGACAAGAAATACAACGTCAGAAATGGTCAAGACAAGAAGAACGAAAATTCTTGTCTCGAAAATCAAGACAAGACAAGAAATGCTCTTCAAGACAAGAAATCTTGTCTTGATGAAACACTAACTCTCACGCAGCAATTCTCCACGCGCGACACGGAAGTAAGCACGAACGTCCAGGCGTTAAATACCACGCGCTGAAAAATCTTCGAAATTAATGTAGCAGTTTGTAGCAGGTAAACTGCTTGGATTCTGAAAATATGATGAGCAGAGAATCTCATATAATCAAAAGGTACAGGATATTTTGTGTCTAACCTAGTTAAAAGTATATTTAAAGTTGATAAAAGTAAGTAACACACACACACACTACACACACACACACACACACACACACACACACACACACACACACACACACACACACACACACACACACACACACAGCTTATTTTTTACGATCATTTTGAAAAACAAAATAATATACCAATATGTGTTTCAAAGCCAAATCGAGTTCAAACACTAGGTATAATTGTGTATCAAATTCTTTATTGTATTAAAATATACGTTTCGATCCTTATATCGGATCCTTATCAATATTTCTTAGTTACTAAGTTACATCAATGTGCTTCCTAGAACACTACATTATCGTATGTTTTTTACCAGTACTAGCTTAATTATAAATACAGATATAAATTAAATATTGAGATTAATTTACATGATATAATGTTAGTACGTATGTGCGAAAATCACGTTACTCGTCATGTCGATCGTCAACAAGCAAATGCCCTCGTTTACAACTTGCCGATTATTTTATCTTCAGTATACATATAATTCGCATGACCGTCAATTATAAATAACAAAAAGATTGAAACCTAAACTTTAGCCAATAAACACTCATACGCTGAGTTCAAATTCTCCGTGTCAGTTTGTAAATTCGAACTATTTTCTTGGCTACGTATATGTATCATTTCAGATGTGTCTTTTTGTGAGTGTTTACATACTAACATTATATCATGTAAGTTAATCTCAATATTTAATTTATATCTGTATTTATAATTAAGCTAGTACTGGTAAAAAACATACGATAATGTAGTGTTCTAGGAAGCATATTGATGTAACTTAGTAACTAAGAAATATTGATAAGGATCCGATACAAGGATCGAAATCTATATTCTAATACAATAAAGAATTTGATACACAATTATACCTAGTGTTTGGACTCGATTTGGCTTTGAAACACATTGATTTATTCATCCGAGTCAATAATCAAGGAATTTCATATTAAAATAATATACATACTATCACATATTAATAAATCATTAATTTAAAACAAAAACGTATATACTTTTGTGAATGTTTTTTATAATAACTATTTAAGTTAACAATTTCGAATTTATATTTATATGCAACATTTTATCGGAGTTATGAGTAATTACTAGATATTGTGAACAAAAATCAATTAGTCTTAATTAAAATATATAATAGTTAATGGTCGTTAGTTTAGCTTCATTAATGTAACTACCGATCATGATTTTTTTAAATTTTGCCCAGTGTGGCCGCACTATGCAATGGTCATCTGCACACTTTTGCATGTTTTTTGCTGTATATAAGAAATTAACAATGCTGTATATAAGAATTAACCGAATTTAACTTGGCGCCAATTATTGATATCAAACCTTTTGTATGAATCATACTCATCTTTTATACAAATGATACATATCATTAGATTTAGCTAATTTTATGATATAATGATTTTTATGTAATAACTTTCAAAGGGGAATAAAGCTATTATAACTTGGGTTGGAATAAAGAGACCATCCATGAAAATATTACTGAAGAAATGGGATTTAACTTGGCGCCAATTGTTGATATCAAATCTTTTATAAAAATGATACATATCACTGCAGTTAACTAAATTAAAAAAACCCATCACCACCCCCATTGTTTTATAATAGTAATACACAAATATCAAAATCAATATCAAGACTATGGTCATCTGCAAACTGTTGCATGTTCTTTATTGTACAATAAAAAATTAACAATATTTAACAGAATTTAACTTGGCTATATTTTTTAATATTATATACAAAGGACCGGTTTCACCAACTCGATTAAGTTGAGTCGGTGCTTAACTGTCAACCATAGGTGGTAACGCGATTAGTCGATTCCACAGCCAATTAAGTAATTAGCGTTGGTGAAATCGGTCTAAATGATTCTTTACGAAAAGTACGCACTCTTAGCGTTTTTTAAACCTTTATTTAAAAAGGTAAGTTTGTATAAAGTTACTATTACTTTCTTTTTGGATAAGAAATTAAGTATGAATGAACAGAATTTAACTTGGCGCCAATTGTTGATATCAAATCTTTTATATATAAACAATTTACCTTTATAATTGATCTCAAGAAATAAATTTTCATGTATTTATACGAAATTTAGAGAGAGCCAAAATTGGCCCCTATTAATCCTTTTTTTTGTGAAATAATATTTATATAATAAGTTTTAAAAAGGAGAGAGAGAGAGAGAGAGAGAGAGAGAGAGAGAGAATTAGAGATTAACAAATACCAGCATATAATTTCGTTTTTATCTCCTTTTGTTAAATAAACAATTTATCTTATATAATTGACCTCAAGAAATAGATTTTCATGTGTTTGTACGAAATTTGGAAAGGGCCAAAGTCGGCTTAATATTACAGTATGTAAAAGTGAAAATTCATTCACAATTTATCTGTATATTAAGTAACACAATCTAGGAATACAAGAACATACAAAGAGTTGTGCAATGCACAGTTCGTAAATTCCCTAGTAAAATCTTTGACTTCTTATCCTTAATTAATTTTAGATGAGAGAAATAATCTTCGAATGAATGATGAAGATATTTTCCATAATATATTTCCTAATGCGACATGGATTGAGTATATTTAACTATACATATCATTCGATCAATGTTCCTCTAGCCGGCATGATGACTTCTACCTTTCACCTTATTTAAGTATAGTCCCACTGTTGGGATCTTTTAATTGTGATTTCTCAATATTTAATCTTAATGATGCGATAAAGCATTGAACATGTGGGTGTATAGTAATCAAAAGTAAAGCTATAATCGATCATAGTTCGGTTTAAACGGATTAGTGACAAAATTGAAAGTATCTGTGCGAGAATACCCAATGATTTTTTGCAAATACAATGGTCGATTAATGAAGAATGATCATAAGAGTTTAAGTATTAATGTATACTTATAGATACTGAAAGATTCGTTAAACGGATGAATAATCGTACACGATATTTATGTATTTTGAAACACTGCGGAAGAGCAATAATTATTTATCAACAGTATCTCTCCCGCAATTATCATATTCCAGTAATTACTTTAATGCAATAATTGATTTATAAATTGATATATAAATCAAAATTAAAATTTATTCATTAAATAACCTATAATATATTAATTAATTTAAATAAGTTAAATGTATTTTAAAAAAAAGTTTCTTTATATTTTTATATATAATAAATAAAGATTTTGTTTCACAAAAAATTGGAATTACAAAGAAGTGCGAATAAATATTCAAACGATATTCATATTTAAAAAAAGTTTGACTATCTCACAAATATTAATCAGTAATTAATAATCATCATGAACGAATTTTTAAGAAAGAAAACAGTAACTGGATGACCAAAAATGTAAAATTAAGTACTCGTATTTATAAATTACCTCAACTAGATACTCTTAGTTTATAAAATACATCGGAGGAGCCGATAAATTTTGCAGTTCATAATCTATTCCAATAAAATTTAGCAGTGCATCTATTCTAATGAAATATTGCTATAAAAATTATATGAGAGAGAAAGCAAACGACATAGGAAACAAAAATAGTTTTAAAAAAAGATTTTTTACGATTAAAAGAATAAACGTTATTACACACAAAATTTGCCGCTAAAACCTTATCGAAATAATTGCGCATAGCATCTTTTTTTTCGTTATTCTATTATATTATACGATTAATTTTGCGAGATCTTGGGCCAATTACCCAATCAACAACTTGCTAGACTAATTCTCATAGTTACTGCATTCGTCGTATACCTATCAAAATAATCTTTCTCGTTATTTTCTTAAGATCGAATTTTATTTGTGTGTGTGTATGCGATTCGAAATCTTAATTATTCTGCCGGAAATTATAACTTATATTTTATAACCATCTTGCATAAAGTAGGCATGACAGTGTCGCTTGGCCTAGCGCCGAGACACTACCGTGTCTCCAGATTACATATTTATGATTTATCGATAATGCTACTTTCGAGATTTGCAATGAAATCGATTGCACTAAATGACTAAAGTAATCACTCTTTATACATCTCACGTGTTCCAACTAAAAACTAAAAAGGAATACCTAAAGGAATATCATGCCTAAAAATGTGTAGAGGAAAGTGGGAGAACTGTGCGTACCTAAGGGAAATTTATTGCCCTGGAATGGTTTTCCAAGTTTAAAGTGATATAAATATGGAAGTAGAAGCTATAAACTTCTTCTACCATTATGTATCTTCATATAGAACAGATTTTGATTCGGTAAGGTTGTATTTAACCAAAAGGAAAAAACGGAAAAGTGAAAAAATTTCTCGCGCGTCGGGTAATTGTGCGAATGGGTTGGGTAACTGTGCGCAAAACAAAAGTCGTAAGAAATGAGTAAATTGTAAAATGTTGACAAAGAAATTAGAAAATATATTTATTATATTGTAATATAAATAGAGGAAAGCCCCCTATTATGAGATAGGCGCCTAATATGACATAGCGGCATTTCTGCTAAACTAATAAACGCTATCTATTGGTTCCACCATGAATTTATTGCTCTTGGATTGAAAACTATTTAGTATAAAATTCATTATTAGATCATGCCTGTAGTCATTGTAAAACAAGATTTTAGAATTTGTATGTCTTCAAGTTTCATTGAGATAAGCCTTTAAACTTTGTTTATTATTTAATAAATAAATATTTAGCAATAAATTCTTCATGTAGTGATAGAGTAAGGTCGTACTAATAGAAAAATACGGGATATGTTGAATTGTTTAATTACAGAAGTTAGATTTGATGATCATATAACCATAAGGCGTGGAAATTGTAATATGAGATACCCAGGGTATTTCTAATATGAAATAATCCATGCTCCTGTGTCATAGTGAAAATCATTGCTAAAGAATAAATGTTATTGTACTATAATAAAAAAGACAACCGAAATGAACGTCGAGTGTCTATTTCTGCGATGCTTGATTCCAACTACCTGAAGACGAGTTCTGGGTATAATCGATCGCATGCTTATTTTTCACGCACCCTGGCTGTGTTCGTTTGCATTTTAGAAACATGAAATAAAGTTTTTTAGTTGCAATATTGATATATCTTGCGTTTTACTATCGATTTCTCGGGGCATCTCATATTAGGAGCACAGTTTTTTGAATTTGTGATTTGCTCACTTTTTACATTTCACTAATTTGAAAAAAAAATGAATTTGAATTAAATTTTATATATAACGTTATCTTAAAGCTTATTAAATTCCCTTCAAAATGACCTATTATTTTTTTAAGTTCTACCCATAGACTTCTAGCATTTATCCAAAATGAATTCGGTATCTCATAATAGAGGTTCTTTCCTCTATATATTAAACATATTTTAAATATATATTGTATATATATTAAGAAAAAATACAAAACTAATATAATAATAATAATGCACATATAGACTTTGGCAAAATGAAAGGGCAAAATAAAATAATAATGCCAAGAAGAAACGAAAAAATTAGTGCTAGTCATATAGTATATGAAAGATGGATAATTGTGCGCATTTCAAATCGCTTGCGCACAGTTGCCCGCCGCGACCTGACTCGGTATGAAATACGATTACTTCAACAATTCCTAACCAAACTTAATAAATAACAGCTCAAAAGGTACACATATTAACGTACTTTAATAACATATGTAACTTCAAACAAACAAATTAAAAATACGGACTACCACCTTATTTTCTGAATGCTAAAATAACAAGAAAAGATGTGATTTCACTTTTTTGTATTTCTCTAGCTAGCAATGTATTTAAATTGTATCTTTTGTAGTTATATCTTAAAAGGACGACCTCCTGAGTAAAAATTTCACCACGGTGATATCTTCATTTATTGGAAAAGTACCAAATCAGGATGCGCACAATTACCAGCTGCGCACAATTCCGCCATTTTCTCCTTATACCTGTAGTAGCTATATATGAATGTGTAAACGGGAAACTCTTTGTTGACATGTAACTGTCAACCATCATACTCACAGAATCAGTATATACCATTCAAAATGCAAAAAGATATCAAAAGAGAAATTAACTCTTGCATATTCTTCTTTCTTTTCTTACCACAAGTCATCTTATCTACACGGTGACATCAGATGCCAAAAGCTACAATTATATAGTCATAAATACGCGCCGCGCCGTTCGAGCTTAGAGGCTCGCTTGCTAGGCCATCCCCGTTCAGTACAGTCTGTTCTACTCACGCACGAAACATTTGTCGGTAATTTCCAGACACCCTGTATACCCCTTCTCCCCCTATGAGTAGCCATATATCCCACTCTTATGAGATATACGGCAAAAATGCAAAGGTTTCAAAAAATTTACTTTTTAATTTGAAAAATAAATATTTCGGATTTTTAATATTTTTTTCCTAGTAGTAGACAGTACAAAGTTTTTACTAATATAATTCGTTTACTATAAACATAATAAATAATTAACAATAATGATGAAGGGCTCTTGATAATAATACAAAATAAAGATAATAATAAGGCATATAAGAGTCAATACACAATTAAATTATATATTAAAAAACGAAATATTACATGTTTCAGTCTTAATATCAGACCCTCTTCAGATATTTACATATAAAGATGTTACCATGATTTAATATTGTTGAATGTGACAAAAATATACATTAAAATCGCATGTCGTGTAAAACAATTGAACGTTAGACAGAGAAATCGAAATTGCTCGCCAAAAGGTTGGAAGGTCGATTGAACAGAATTTCATGACGTTCTAATAAAATTATAAATTTCATTAACTAACATCAAATAAAAAGCAAGCAAATACGTCACCTCGATAGAACACTCACCAATATGTCAAAAAATATATAATTCGATGATATGATACGCGTCAACTTTCTATTAATCAGTGTAGTAATAAATAATATATAATCTTAATCATAATGTAAAATCACCAGAGTCACAAATTATACAATATAAAATTATATTCTTCAATAAATAATCGTTAAATAAAATATGAAGAAGTAGACACAGTCCAGGAATAAAATTAAAAATGCATAACTGTTGTGACTGACAAACATTGACTAACAAAAACATACTTAAATTAGCATAATCTTGGCAACGCAAAATAAAATTTTGTTTACAATAGGAATGTATGCTTTATATAAGCCCTCAGTGTCAGTTTGCAAATTAAGGCTATTCTTCTGTTTTTTAATAGGAAGCATCTCAGAAATTAACCGCTTGTTATAACATGGTTCTTCGTCAAGAATTTCAATATTATTCCAATCGAAATCATGTTCGTTATCTAATCTATGTTCAGTTATAACCGAACATAGATTTGATAACGAACATGTTTACAACATGCATACAAGAAGGCTGGAACACAGTTCGAAGAGTCTCTGGGAAGAAAACATCAATAAAGAATGAATCTTTCAGTAAATATATTAAACCAGGAGATCATTGCCTTTAATGATGATACAGCAATAACAAAACTGGATATTCAAATTGACAGAGGATTTTTTGCACACCTACAGCTAATGGACTCATAAAAATTGGAGAAACAATGACTTTGGTAATCTCTGTGAAAGGTGATCCCGATTTCGATCTTCAGGTATTCGTCAGAAACAATCATAAACGTATAATAATAATTTATGTACGTTTTAATATTATAAAAAAATAAATAGCATTAATATATGTAATTATTTTATATAACACCCAAAAAAACAAACAATTAACATATTTTATTTTGTATTTATAACACAATATAAATTTTACATTTATATTTATATTGTTTATTGTATGTTTTATGTAAAAAAAAGGCGTCAAATATATTTTGCACCAAAAATAATGCCATAAAAAAAGAATATTTTTATTTTTAGATCGTATATGTGAGAAACACAATCAATACTAGAAATTTAAATGCCTATTACGGTCGGAGCTGGCTCTTCGTTGCTTTAAATAATTCAATCTTGAATTACTAATATATACTAATATATATATTAAGAGTTTTAATATATTAACATCTTTATAATATATGATGCTTGATGGTAGCATCAAATTATTAAATTGCTTGTCAATTTAATTCGCGATTACTAGAGTAGTTTTAATTGCGTTTATTTAGTCCGGAAAAACAATTCGGCGCGCAGTTAGAGAGAGAGAAAAAAAGACTACAATATAGTATACATGCAAGTACATATATAGTATATATTAGTAATTCAAGATTGAATTATTTAAAGCAACGAAGAGCCAGCTCCGACCGTAATAGGTATTTAAACTTCTAGTATAAAAAAGAAGTGAAATCAAAATAATATTTCAAATATCTCTATTCGAAAAGTCCCGTAGAACACAGTTCTCCGAACGGCATCTTGAAGGCTTTCTTATGATGTAGACGTCTTTTTGATATCCTTTAAGACAGTGTTGTATGGAATAATTTCTCACAATTATAATATACATACTACACAAAGTACAGGTGACATTTGAAGTGTATTAAGTATAACAACACATTAATGAAAGAACGAAATGTAATAGATAGCGTAATAAGAGGCGCGGAAACTGAAAAGGGATTTTTACATCAATAACTTGTAGAATAAAAAATCGAAAATGAGCAAGATCTCCAGCAGCAGCATACTTGACGCGCCCATTTTGTTCATAATTCGATTCATGCAAATAATTCAATAAATATTTTATTATAATTATAAACTATTTTTCGCAAATTAAAGAAATTTTATATATATTCAAATTGTTATTATAGTATTGATATATTTCATATTTAACAAGTGCACATACAAATATTTTTCTATGAGATAAACAAAAATTGTTAATACTTCTTATAATACTAAATTTTTAACTCTTAAATTTTTAGCTGGTTGAAGTTTGGAACGTTCTTGGAGCGATTTTTTCAAAATAGTTTGTCCCATTTCTCCTTTTGCTCAGAGCTACATCTTCATGCCAGACAACTAATAAAAAATACCCCGAGCGAATCCATGCGTCGGAAGACACCCTTAACGGCAAAAAACTACCCTCGAAAACTTAAAAAAATTCTTTCAAAGCCAAAAATGATTTGTCCCATTTCTCCTTTTGCTCAAAGCTACATCTTCATGCCAGACAACAAATAAAAAATACCCCGAGCGAATCCATACGTCGGAAGACACCCTTAACGGCGAAAAACTACCATCAAAAAATTTAAAAATATTCTTTCAAAGCCAAAAATGATTTGTCCCATTTCTCCTTTTGCTCAAAGCTACATCTTCATGCCAAACAACAAATAAAAAATACCCTCAGCGAATCCATGCGTCGGAAGACACTCTTAACGGCGAAAAACCACCCTGGAAAAATTTAAAAAAATTCTTTCAAAGCCAAAAATGATTTTCCAGGGTAGTTTTTCGCCGTTAAGAGTGTCTTCCGACGCATGGATTCGCTGAGGGTATTTTTTATTTGTTGTTTGGCATGAAGATGTAGCTTTGAGCAAAAGGAGAAATGGGACAAACTATTTTTTAAAAATCGCTCCAAGAACGTTCCAAACTTCAACCAGCTAAATTTTTTTATTGTAGTAATAGAATTTAAAATTTATTACAGTAATATTAGAGAGAGAGCAGTTATTGTTCGATATAATATTATTGTCTTTAATTATACCTGATTCTCATGAAAATAGAAATCTAAATATTATATTTCTTACTTAATAAAACTTTTTAGAAACAATGCACGACTCATTTGCGGATTAGGGACTTTATTATCAAATAGATTTAAAAGCGAGTTATACGTCAAATTGGGACTCACATGTATTCCTTGTGACATATATCAAAATTACATTGTCTATGTGCTAATATCCTTTAATAAGTAGAATGAATTAGAATGAATTATAGTAAAACATTAATTTTATTAAAATGTTTAAAATTTTATTAAATCATAATTAATTTTAACCCTTGAACAACACACTATTTTCGCCACCTGATTTCACCACACATGGGTTACGGTAACCCTGGAGTTTTCTTTTGCTTTTATTTCGGGATCTAATGCATCAATTTTAACTTCTTTTTTTTTAATCGATACAACATACAGTAAGGAAAAAGAATATATGGATAAGAATATCATCAAACTTTCGAAAACCAAGATAATTTGAAAAAAAGGAAGAAAAAAATTTCAAAATTTTTTAAAAATCGTTTTTTAAATAAATTAGTTATTTTCCAAAAAAATAATACAAGATTTTAATTTACAGAAACCGAAACATATTAAGTTGTATTTTAAGAAAAAAAAATATTACGAATTATCCTAAAAAATATATTTATTTGACGAGATTGATTTTCAAGTACCTAATACAATAAAGTTACTGCAAAAGTCTTTATTATGACATCTAAATATATACAAATGAAATTATTCATTGATTTGCGTGGAACACACGAAACAAAGTTTCGCGACATGTTCCCTACACGTTGGCTGTTGGCACTGCAAGCATATGTAATAAGTTTTCCTATCTAAAGCCCCTGGATAGAATAAACATCTTCTTCGTTTGTTTTCTATTTTGTTTACGGCTAATATTTCGCGCGGATCTTGATTTTCTGGAATGTCTGTATGTTTCATGAATTCTTCGATTTGAATTCGCAACTTTGTTCATATATTTATACTTACAATTTGATTTCAAAATAAAGAAACGTAATAACCATACAGGGTTAACGTAACCCACACAGTAAGTTCATGGCGTTTTATCTCCACTGGTTCGTGCATGCTGAGGTTGTCAGGCGGGGGATTTGTAGTAGGGATACGAAAGTTTTCTCCCCTCTCCTTGTTCCCACTCCACAATTCTGATCGTATATAAACGCCACGCGTTTTTTCAAACAGACTGGGTTAGCGTAACCCACGGTAGTGTCAAAGATTTATTGTCATTGATATCTACGTACTATTGACAAGTCAGGATGCGAACGACTGTCTTAGCAATTTTTATTTTAAATCACGATTATAAACAAGACGGACGCGTCAAGTATGCTGCTACTGGAGATCTTGCTCATTTTCGATTTTTTATTTCTACAAGTTATCGATGTAAAAATCCCTTTTCAGCTTCCGCGCCTCTCATTACGCTATCTATTGCATTTCGTTCCTTCATTAATGTGTTGTTATACTTAATACACTTCAAATGTCATCTGTACTTCGTGTAGTATGTATATTATAATTGTGAGAAATTATTCCATACAACACTGTCTTAAAGGATATCGAAAAGACGTCTACATCATAAGAAAGCCTTCAAGATGCCGTTCAGAGAACTGTGTTCTACGGGATTTTTCGAATAGAGATATTTGAAATATTATTTTGATTTCACTTCTTTTTTTATAGCATTATTTTTAGTATATTTTTTCTGCAAAATACACTTGACGCCTTTTTTTTACATTTTTAATGTCTTTTCCGATAGATTTCACGAATTTTTGCTAAATATTATTTTCATTATTTTCATATATTTACAAAATTGTTTGATTATGTAAAGCAGTGCTCGCAAGGATTTGCACATTGCGGGCCAATTCCGGCGCGCGACCCCCACCACCGCACGGCCGA
>NW_017296592.1:13744-16036 GCF_001594075.2 Trachymyrmex cornetzi | reverse complement strand
AAATAATTTATATTTATATTAAATAATCTATTAACATAAAATTTTCTATTGTTAATTTATTCATTGTTCCTTAATGAAATACTTATATCTTTAATAGTTTCTAATACATAGTTTTCTAATGTGATGTATTAGATACATATGTAATATATTAGAAAACTACGTATTAGGAACTATTTAAGATATAAGGATTTCATTAATTTTACAATAGAAAATTTTATGTTAATCGATTATTTAATATCAATATAAATTATTTAATATAATATAAATTATTAAATAAATAACATAATTATATAAATTATTTAATAAAGAACATTTCAATAATAATTTGGCGGATGGTGCGCTCCCAGTGTATTTCTGGCGTAGGAGCGCCCCTGAGTCAGGGCGTCACGTGAGCGCCCGGCGGTTCGGCCGGTGGTGGGGATCGCGCGCCGGAATCGGCCCGAAATGTGCAAATCCTTGCGAGCACTGGTGTAAAGATATTGCGAAATATACTTGATGCATTTTTTTACATTTTTAATGTCTTCCGGTTGATTATCATTTTCTTGCTTAGTTAACAAATACCAGTATATAATTTCGTTTTCGTGCAATCCCCTTTTATTAAACATTAAATTATAAATAAATGAATATTGTTTGAAATAAATCGTTATTTCATTATCATTTTCTAGTTTAATTAAAAACTATCAGCTTATAATTTCTTTCTGTCTGATCTTCATATTAATCAATCTTTATCAATTTACTAATGCTCTCATTCGAACGTATATAAATATTCATAAACATATATAATTATGTATAAAATATGTCCATACATGTTTATACATCCTTCTTTAGTTTGTAAAATTACTTTTTAGTATACTAAAAATAATAATAATGAGAATTTTTGAAAAATGTAAAAGAATTGCTCATATATAGTTGCATGTAAAATTATATATAGTTATGTATGAGCAAATTTATTTACATTTTTCCAAACTTGATTTTTTCTGAAACAAACGATGCGAAAATAGTCCCATTAACTATTTTTCATGTTTTCTCAATATTATTATTTTTAGTCACTAAAATTGACTAAAAAGTAATATGAATATTTATGTGTGTTTATATATATTTATACATATATTTATACATATTAATATTTAAAAAATTTTTTACCGGGAAGTAAATAGATAACATAGATGAGTAGATAGATAACATAGACAGGTGATAAATATCATAAATAGCACCAAATCAAAACATAATAAATAGGTGAATAGATGAAACATTGGAAGATGGATAGCTAACATCGATAGGTGAATGTAGATATATAAGTAAATATGTAAATTAATAAAATAATGTATACAGACAGATGAGATGTAGAATTGGGAAAGATATGCAGAAACGATACGAAGAAGTGCAGAACAAATGCGGAAGAGATGTAAAAGAAATGTAAAAGTGGTGCGGAAAAGATGCGGAAAAGGTGCAAAAGAATTGCGGAAACGGTAAGAAGAGATGCGGAGAGGTGCAGAAGAAATGCGAAATTAATACGGGAGAGGTATGAGAGAGATATGGTATTGTAAAAAAAGTGCAGAAAAGGTACATGAAAGATGCGGAACAGATGCCGAAAGGATGCGAGAGAGGTGCGAGAAAAGTGCAGAAGAGGTGCAGTAAAAATTTAAAAAAGATGTAGAACAAGTATAGAAAAAATGTCGAAAAAGTGCGGAAAAGGTGTAGAAAAAGTGTAAAAAAAGTGCAAAAAATAAGTGTAAAATAAGTGCAGAAGAGGTGTAGAAAAGATTCAGAAAAAGTGTTGAAAAAAGGTGTAGTAAAAAGGCACAAAATTTAACGAAAACGACGACGACGACGACGACGTATCTGAATGAATAAATGACATAAATTGGGCTGAAAAATACGTGCACATATTCATATCTACGCTTCAAGTACACTTACGGACATGATCGTTATCTCATTTTAATTGTACAAATCTATATTCTTCCCCAATATAAGCATTTTTTTATAACATCAATTTGTTTAAACAAAACAATAATTTTTAATTATATAAGCGAGTTCCTTCTTGTAAAGGATACGCTGTAGCGTCTCTTTCATGAACATGGTATATTATACCAGGTATGTAAATATAAAACCGGAATTTTTTAATAGAAAATACACGTTTATTGCATGAAAATGATAAAAAATATTTTATTCGAAGTATTGCCCACCGCTAGGTATACATTTTTCCCACTTGTCTGACAATTTGTGGATGCCACGCCAAAAAAATTGTTGCTCTTTTGAGCCAAACTAGTCATCTAGCCATTTTCGTACATC
>NW_017296592.1:0-13384 GCF_001594075.2 Trachymyrmex cornetzi | reverse complement strand
GAGCAGCATTTCGCAAGTGGTTTTTCGGTTTTCCTGCTCTCTTTCATTCAGTTCATGTGGAACCTATTTTCTCATCTCCTAGATCTTTCCATTGGATTTGAAATGTATGGAGACGGCTTCTCGTGTCACATTCAATTGATCCGCGAGTTGTTGAGTTTGAGCGTCAACCAACAATGCTTGCAATTCGCTGTCTTCAAATTTTTCGGTGGTTTTTCACGTTCTTCGTTTCTCACGTCAAAATCGCCACTTTTGAATTTTTTAAACCACTCAAAGCACTGTGATTTACCAAGAGCATGCTCTTGGTATTTACCGTAAGCTTCGACAAGCATTCGATGCGATTCTGCAGCAGTTTTCTTCAAATGGTAACAGAAAATCAATGCTGTCCGCAAATCGTAGTTTCCAGGCACAAAATTCGACATGTTCAACGCTATTACAAACTATACTATTGTATGAAACTTGTATTGTTATGAGTTGAAAATCTTTGTCAGCTGTCAGAACAAGGAAATGGCGCGATCTGACGGCAACTACATTGACAGTTATGGCCATCTATTGATAAATTCCGGTTTCATATTTACATACCTGGTATACTACAAAAAAAATACTTAACGGCACACACATACCGCATCTCCTGATATAATTGTGTACACATACTCTAAATTTTGAATAATATAAATTAAACAAACATTTATAATTATTTTTAAGGTGCGCGACTGTTCGGCATGAAATGAAATTTCGACCAACATGCTGCAGCTCACCGACGAAAGAAACTGCACTTTGAAAAGTGCAACCGAAGCTGTTTGATGCCTTTCAAAAGACAAAGGATGCCGCCAATACAGGTGTTTCTATTATCGCTTACACATTCTTCCAAACCTTCAAATTTCCCGATGTTTTGGATCTAATTATCGAATGTAATGTTGAATTATGTAAAATTAATTGTGAATCTTGTCCGGAAGCAAATCAAATAAGCTACAAAAATCAATTAAAATATGATTCAGATATGATTACTTAGACAATACTTTTCTCCAAGGGACGATATTTCGAGGACGTTCTATCAAAATCTATGTCCTAAAGATGTCCCTAGCATAATGGAATTAGAAAGGTGAAGCTTTATGCATAATGGGTGACTTAGTATATTTCCACCAATTAGGCGTGGCATTTCAAACCGTAAATTTTATAAAACAGATTTCTAGAATATGAAACGAAGAAATGGATAGTAAATATAAAAATATTTACTCTTTCCAATAAAAGAACTTTTCAAACAACTGTGTTGTGTGAATATATGCAATACTTGTTAAACCTACATGTCTAATCCGTTCAAATTAATATTTGCATGACAGACATCAATTGTTTACAATTCAATAAATTCTTATACAAGAGTATACAGGGTGTCCAACGAGACTTTTCCAATCCCCCACAGGAAGGTAGATGGGATCGAATTAAATATAAAAGTCCTTTATCGTTTAGTGATATCCATAATAATAATCGAGATATTAAAGTTTACAATAATAAGATTTTATTCGGACCGACAAGAATTAAACACTAAGTATAAGCATATTCAGGCCTATGACGGTCAAAGCTAGATCTTTTTCGCCTAAATAATTCCCAGTGAATTATCTATATCCTATATATGTACATGCATATATATCATATTTTTGTAGTTATTCAAACTGCGCGCTGAAATTTTTCCGGACTTTATCTAACGCAATTAAACTACTGCAATAATATCACAAACGTTATTATTCTTACATATGAATGTAAGATTTCATGAATTTCATGAAAATTACATGAATTTTTGCACTTAACGTATAATTTTGACAGTTTGATTAAATTTGTAAATACAAACGCGATACCCACCAAGACAAATGAACAATGTAATCATGTGAAATAGTACATTGGATCATACGCCCCTTTGCAGAAGAGGAGAGGGATGAGAGTCGAAAGTGAGTCGTGCGCCCCTGAAGCAGAGGGGAAGAGGGGTGAGAGTTGGAGGTAAGAGTCGTGCGCCCCTGAAGCAGGGGGGAGAGGGGGGTGAGAGTCGCTTCGTGTGGGAAATCGTAAAAGTTGTGGGAAGTTGTGGAATATATTTTAAAGCAGAAAATCTCGTTTCGTCATCATTATATAGTGAAAAGAAGTTATTTCTTAAACTTTTTTTGTTAATAACTTTTTAACGAAGGACGAGCGACGGCTAAAACCTGTTGGAGGTTACTCAGGGTCACAACATATGTCAAGATCAAGGTCATCGAAGCTGCTTTCGTTATTATTAATATTTACCATGTTTTTCGTTCATATTATCATTATCATAATATTACATATGACGCATCAAAGTATCAAGAAGCTACGTAATAATAAGTAACAGGAATTTATAATTCTATACATGGTAATGAGTCATTGTTTTGCGTGAAGGAAAACAAAAGGCCAAAAAACAATATCGAAGAAGGTTTAAAAAACGAAACTGGTCTTTCGATAAGTTTTCATTTTTGTGTGATTTAACTATCGATGATTATTTCGTAATATGACCCGAATTTCATAAAATTCGACTCATTCTTCCTGTTTGTCTTGTTACAATTAATAGCATTATAATTCAGTAACAAGTCCAAATCTTCGGAACTCACATCGATAAATTTAAGATGTTTCATTGATTTCCTACATAGAAATTACAGCATACAGATGTAAATGATTAAACATAATTTAAAAATCAAGGGTTTTCTGCATTTTTTTAAATGAACGATCATTTTCTACCATTTTTTCGTGCTTTCTATCTCGGGAGAGCTCCAGGATTCGGTCTCAGCATGTTGATCAGTGCGAACAGTAGAAGCGTATTTATGATTATTGCATAATCGACATTCGCATTTTAGAACCAAGCTTTTTATTAATGCGGAACGCGGATCATCGTCAACGCCAGTAATGACCGGCTATTCTTTTGTCGGAGTCAAAAAATCTCCCTCAAATTCTTCATCAGCATCCATCTCTGAATTTTTCTCGGGGCACCAAAAATTTCTAAGCAAAAAATTTTATTAGCAGCATTTTCCAACATGAAATTATGAATTAAATATGTAATTATTTTTTAAAAGATTCAACTTACAAGTTTTCATTAACAATTGGTAAAATGTTTTTAGTTTTTTTATAGTCCAGTACGTATAAAGTTTTCCTCTTCGAACTTTTTCCTTAATAATGGCCTAGTACAAATTTCCATTCAAATAATCTTAAAGTAAGCATTTCAAACTTCATTTTACTTTTTTAAAAATATTTTTATCTTCATTATTTACCAAGTTATGATTATTTGAAATTTAGTAAATTTTTCCCAAATTTATAGTGTACCGCTTTTTTTTGGAACTGAGTGTATAATAAAGTATATTAAAAAATGAAAAAATCAAAAGAAATTATGATTAATATAATATTCTACAATCGATTAAAATATACCATGTTTCGGTCTCATGATTGAGCCCTCTTCAGATATACATATTATACAATAGATGTTACATTCGATGATAGCAATCGAAAAGATAGAAAAATTATAAAGTAATGATAACGCCAGTGAGATGCCTTGCTGAGAAACGGAAATCACTTGCAAACGGCTGGATGACCGGTTGTTAGAAATTATCCGGAATTCTGGTAACAATCAAGTTAGAAATAAATTACGAGAATAATAAAAAAAATTAAGTAAAATCGTCACTCTAGTCAAAACAACTTACCTAACTGGCCATAAAATAAAATTTCACATGTCGATAAAATATTCGTCAATTTCTAAATTGTTAAGCGTCAGTGTGTTAGTCCATAGTAAAATAATTAGTCACAATATCAAATTAAAGATGTATAAAGATAATAAATAATGTATAAAAGATATTAAAAATGAGACACTTGGTAAACATATATGTTAACATCAAGACAGACGAACACTGACTGACGAATAATAAAATAATCTTGCAATGTTAGATTTTGTTTATTAACGATATGTAAGCTTTATGTAAATCTTCTGTATCTGTTTGTAGATTTAAACTATTTTTTTGTTTTTTAATGTTTAATATTTCAGAGATTAAACGCTTATTACAACAAGGTTCTTCATCTAAAATTATCACATTATCCCAATCGAAGTTATGTCCATGCTACAACCTATCACTCAATTATCACTGATCGAGTGGACGTGTTCCACCAGATGTGATTTTTGCGTTTGTTAATTCTTGTCTTCAGTTTCCTACCAGTCCGTCCTACATATGTTACATCACAATCAACACAATCGACCTTATAGACAACATTATTTTTTGAAAAATGATATCGAGAATCCTTATGTATTTTAATGTATTTTCTTAATTTGTTTGTACTATTGGAAGAGACCTTGACCTCATCACTATTAAATTTTCTAAATTTATCCGTCAATGATGGAATAAAAGAAACAGTGAACCAAGATGGGGACACTGATGATTCGTCCTTTTCTTCTAAATCATTATGCGATACTGTCCTCCTTCTTAGAATGCTTTTGATTCTGTTATTTATTCTTTCAAAAATGAATTTTAGAGGGTAATCATTAATTTCGATTATCTTTGTTAAATTTTTATTATAATATTCTGAAAAAGTTACATATAAAGATACTCTTTCGATATCTATCATACATCCTAACTCCTTTTCTACATCTGAAATTTTTCCTTCCATTTCTTCGGTCAAAGACAAGTGGTTTGTGAATTTATCATCGGTGAATATTCCGGACAACATTCAATGTTTGTTACAACTAGGAGAAAACTTCTCGTTACCGAATAGAAATAAGAAAAACATTGTATTTGATTGCATTAAAAGCATTGAGCATCGCATCCGTAGATTCCCGATAGACAAAAAAATAGATGTCACGAACCACTCGATCCCGATTCTAAATAACATAGTAAACTCTCCTATTGTTACATCATCTATGGACAATAAATTCTTAAAATTAGAAATTGAAACAAAAGAATTTATAGACTCACATCCCAACATCATTCTAACGCATGCCGATAAAGGTAATGTCACAGTCATTCTTGATAAAGATACGTATGTTAAAAAAATGAACGAAATGTTACGAGATAAAGAAACGTACGAAATAATCAAAAAAGACCCTATATCAGTAAGCTTATTAAAACTCTTAAATCTTTACTTGCAAAATGGAAGGAATATAATTATGTTGACAATTCTCAATACAGACAATTGTCATGCAGTGATGGTTCGTTGCCGAGAGTCTATTCACTGCTGAAGATACACAAACTGGATTGCCCATATAGAATCATTGTATCGTCAATTGAAGAGGTCAATCGTGAGACCGAAACATGTTATATTTTAATCGATTATAGAATATTATATTAATCATAATTTCTTTTAATTTTTTCATGTTTTAATATACTTTATTATATTTGACTCTTATGTGCCCTTTATTCTCTCGTTATTGTTTTTAAATTATTTATTATATTTTAAATTATACCAGCAAGCTGTTTCTTATTATTTAATTATTACATGTTAAATAATAAAATAGTCAATAGAATAAAAATAACTAGGAGAAATAAAATAAATAGGACAAAAACATAAAAAATGAATAATTATTCCAAAAAGTACTTGCTAATACTTATAACTAAGAAAATCAAATTATATTTTTTATATACAAATGTAAAAATAAGCATAAGTTTAATAATTATATATTTGTCAGTGCAGTTATCTTCTAAATAGAAATTATCTTTCTATTTTACTCACGTACTCAAATATCTTTTCTTCTTCATTATCTGCGGAAAATTTCGTAAAATATTTAAATTTATTTTTAGATGATAATTTTTTATTCTGTTAATTAAAATTAATTAAAGATATGCACTAAGAGACATGTCTGTGAAAATGGACAAACCAGAAGATTCTGATTGTATCGATGAGAATACCAATTATCACAACTGGAATTTAATTGATTTAAAGAGAAAATTCTAATTCGTCCATTTTCAATCAGAATTTCAACTAATTCAACCAAACATTTTTTCAGTGTGCTAAAATACATTGATGCTCTCTTCAGACAGATAAATATGTAACTATACCGGATAAACAGGAGATTTTCCATGTATAGATAAAAAGGAATTCGGTTTTATATAGGTGGTTTATGCGTGGAATTTTACTGATCTTATTTTGAGGGACACCCGATCTTGTATCTTTATCAATTTTATTAGAATTTTCTTGAAATACGCTGGTAGCTTTGCTTATAAGATTTTTGCCATTTTTGGCAATTCCTAAATTTGAACAACTCTGTTGTGCGTGCGTGCATGTGTGTGAAGGAAAGGTTCTTCTTAAAAACATTCACTAAGGTGCTTTTTAACAACACTCATTACGATTAAATAACACGAGAGAGAGAGAGAGAGAGAGAGAGAGAGATGTAAAGTTTATTAAATTCAAACATTACATGCACACATGCACTCATACATATATTCGCGCTTCGAATTTCATAGTAGATGCTAAAATCGCGATTTCATACACAGTTAAACGTAGTTGTTATTTTTCTGATTTCACAACCTTAAAATCACCAACGTAATTATAATGATGAACTTTTGCACCAGTTCATCTTCCTTTTCTCTTCAGAAGGAAAATAGAAGAAGAAAGTTAAATTGGTGCAAAAGTTCAGCCAACCAGAACAGGCTTTATAATAATGACTCGGATTACTGATTGTTACTCGAACACTATACTCGCGTTCGTATTCTTCGCAACACATGCGTTTTTTGATTTGGGTATCTCAGAATATACCCGACACTTTTCGATATTTGAGTTCACGCTGTTCTTATTCGGACTTTGCGTATTTACTTTTCATTTGACAACAAGTCATAATGAAGGCACTCAAGATTTTCACGACCTTTGCGCTATAATGTCCGTTGAAAGATCAAATGGTTACACTGGTTACAGGTATCCAGTATTACCGCAACGAAAATATAAAATGTGCTGACATCTAGTGACAAAATGTAACATTTGGAAGAAAATTGTAAAAAAAGAGAAATAATACACAGAAATAACACGTACAAAATAAAATATAAATGTCAATATATATTTAATATAAATTTAAATATAGAGGAAAGGCCCATATTATGAGATACCAACTTCATTTTGGATAAATGCTAGAAGTCTATAGGCAGAATTTAAAAAAATAATAGGTCATTTTGAAGGGAATTTAATAAGCTTTAAGATAACGTTATATAAAATTTAATTCAAATTTCATTTTTTTTTCAAATTAGCGAAATATAAAAAGTGAGCAAATCACAAATTCAAAAAATTGTGCTCCTAATATGAGATGCCCCAAGAAATCGATAGTAAAACGCAAGATATATCAATATTGCAACTAAAAAACTTTATTTCATGTTTCTAAAATGCAAACAAACACAGCCAGAGTGCGTGAAAAATAAGCATGCGATCGATTATACCCAGAACTCGTCTTCAGGTAGTTGGAATCAAGTATCGCAGAAATAGACACTCGACGTTCATTCCGGTTGTCCTTTTTATTACAGTACAATAACATTTACTCTTTAGCAACGATTTTCACTATGACATAGGAGCATGGGTTATTTCATATTAGAAATACCCTGGGTATCTCATATTACAATTTCCACGCCTTATGGTTACATGATCATCAAATCTATAACTTCTGTAATTAAACCATTCAACATATCCCGTATTTTTCTATTAGTACGACCTTACTCTATCACTACATGAAGAATTTATTGCCAAATATTTATTTATTAAATAATAAACAAGATTTAAAGGCTCGTCTTAATGAAACTTGAAGATATCAAAATTCTAAAATCTTTTTTTACAATGACTACAGGCATGATATAATAATGAATTTTCTACTAAATAGTTTTCGATCCAAGAGCAATAAATTCATGGTTGAACCAATATAGATAGTGTTTATTAGTTTATCAGAAACGCCGCTATTTCATATTAGACGCCTATCTCATAATAGGCGGCTTTCCTCTATATAAGTATGTGATTGAATTTATATATAAATATATTTAATTTAGATTTAGATTTACGTATAAATATGAATATATGTATACATAAATAAAATATGTACCTACCACATTTAATGTTTATATTGTTTAATATAAAAACTGAAGAAAAAATTTTTTTAATTTGGATAAGATAAAATTTAAATATTATCGTTGTTATCACATACATGTATATGTAAGAAAATTTATCACAAAGTTGCATTGCTTAGAAAAATCATACATGTAGCAAATAAACTATTAATAAATATAGATCGCAACATTAATTAATAATTAATATATTCTTAGCGGCAACATGTAGCCTCTTAAGGAGTTTGCTCACCTTTTGCGAGGAGCATGCGGTAAAAAGGAAGCGATTCCTCTATTTATGCATAGAAAAGAATGAGACAAAATTATGAGACAAAGAATGAGACAAATGAAATTCAACATTTTTGACAAAGGACAGCAATAGTTTTTTTATCTATTATTAGTTGTCACACAGAAATCGTGTGGTGGACGTTAATCGTGCTTTTACCAACTATCTATTGATATATAAAGTTTATATAATGAAAAGTTTTTTATTCAGATAGTATGGCATAATTTACGAAGTTACAACGTAATAATTCATCGATAATCGTTATGGTTATATATCTGTCTTATTCTTACTCATAAGAATATACATAAAAATCACGACCTTTAGCTTTAGATCTTACAGACAAATTCCTTAAAATTTTAACTTTGAATGTGTTATGCTGCTAAGAATGTAATATTGAATTTTTATGCAAATCGTAACATTTCCATTAAGATAAGCAAACTCCTTAAAATAAATAATAAAATAAGTTATTAGCCCGGGAAAAAATGTTATATATTGGGACCTTGAATAAGTTCTCGCTGATTTTTCGTGAAAAGTAATGCTTTATTTTTAAAAAGTCGTAAAAAACATGTCACTGAAAGTATTGTCCATCGCTAGCCACTACTTTTTCCCATCTTTCTGGCAGCATTTGAATTCCACGTCGGAAAAACGACATGTCTTTTGAGGCTATCCAAGAGACGACCCATTTTTTGACATCATTATAAGAATGAAAGTGCTGCTCAGCCAGCCCATGTGCCATCGATCGAAACAGGTGATAATCGAAAGGGGCAATGTCTGGTGAATACGACGGGTGGGGTAGGACTTCCCATTTAAGCGTTTCCAAGTAGGTTTTCACCGGTTGTGCAACATGTGGCCGTGCGTTGTCATGTTGCAAAATCACTTTGTCGTGTCTCTGTTCGTATAATGGCCGTTTTTCCTTCAATGTTCGGCTCAAACGCATCGATTGTAGTCGATAGCGAGCTCCCGTAATGGTTTCGTTCGGTTTGAGCAGCTCATAATAAACTACACCCAGCTGATCCTACCAAATACAGAGCAGAAGCTTCGAACCATGGATATTTGGCGTTGCCGACGATGTTGATGCATGGTCGGGCTTACCCCACAATCTTCTACGCTTAGGGTTATCGTAGTGTATCCACTTTTCATCGCCAGTCACGATACGATGCAAAAATTCTTTCCTTTTCTGTCGTTGAAGCAGCTGTTCACACGTGAAAAGATGCCGTTCGACGTCTCTCGGCTTCAACTCGTACGGTATGCAATGTCCTTGCTTTTGAATCATTCCTAATAATTTCGAACGTTTCGAAACTGTTGTGTGATCAACTCCTAATGATTCTGCAAGTTCAGCTAACGTCTGACATGAGTCTTCATGCAGTATTGCCTCCAATTCTTCGTCTTCAAACTTTTTCGTTGCGCGTTCTTTATCTTCAACATCAAAATCATTATTTTTGAAACGTCTAAACCAATCTCTGCATGTTGTTTCCGACAGAGCATGGTCACCGTAAGTCTCAACAAGAATTCTGTGTGCTTCAACTGCAGATTTTTTTTTAATAAAGTATTGCAATAAAATTCCCCGCAAATACTCTTTTGTTGGCACAAAACTCGACATGTTTAACACTATGAAACAAAAAGTTGTTTACACTTCGGCGAGATGACATACACTGAATTTCAAGCTTGCTTATCATAGTTCCTTATCGATGTGTTCCCATCTTCAACTACACGCACGCAGTTCTGTTAACGCGATCTGTTGGAAAACAGCGAGAATTTATTCAAGGTCCCAATATATGGACATATTTTATGTATAATTATGTATAATTGTATGTAAAATATGTCAATTTTTTATATAATTATATATAATTTTATATAATTATATATAAAACATTTTTTTCCCCGGAGGTCATGTTAATCAATGTCAAATGTGTGGTAAGTTTTAACGGATATGAGAAAGAGCAAGCTCTTGATAAATATTGTAAAATTACGTTCCATAACTAATATTATAAAATTGTAATGAATTAAAACATTAAAATTTTTTTTTTAAAACATTGTGTTTTTTTAGTTGTACCGTTGCTGTAGCTACGAATAGCAAATAAAGAATAATTAGTATCAAAAATTTTTTCTTTTTAGATATACTCGTATATTTTTTCCAGTGATATACATTACACTTAGCAAATTAAATTAATTTTATATTTATTTTTAAGCAATTAACTTTATATTTAATAATGCATATACTTTTAAATTTTTATGTATTGGCGCACACATACATATTTTTACTTTTATATAAAATAAAATATCTTACTTTTATTTTTTATAAAACAAAATATTTTTGTCTAATGCATTTAATTTCGTCGACAGGTGGTTCTTTCATCCCGTAGATAAAATTACGACAGACATATAGTGAAAGTGATGGCACGAGTCGTATTTTGCAGATAGCCTGTATATAATGGAGTACAATATCTATATAAAGCTGAAATGATGATGTTTATAATTATTCACTCTTACCTTCTCCATAAGAGCACATAACGCAAGTCTTCTATCGTGACGTAAAATCAATTTTAGCACTTTGTGGCAATCATCTCCTACGGAAAGGATTTCATCTACAGGTAATTTTTTTAATATAATACTTATTAAGTTAAGTATTAATATTAAATATGCATACATAAAAATGTTATTAATATAAGTACATTCATATACATATATCCATATAAGAATAAATCAATAATTATAAATAGTAATAAGGCTCTACGATAGTAAATAAATTCAAGTAAAGAACGGGCAAAGAGCCAAAGTATAAAAAATTAACAACACATATATATATTAAAATAATAGAACATACATACAAATTTAGCCAACAAAATTAACAAACGTTTCGAACCCGATCGGGTCATTTTCAATGATAACATAAATTAATATAATATACAGAATAAAGTTTTTGAAATATCGCCACTTGAAGAAATTTGGGTAGTATCATTGTAGGTCTGATTCCTCGGAAATAAATGTGTATAGAAGAAACCGCGAATACTAAATTCAGTCACAATAAATTACTTGATAAAAATTAAAAATCATAATAGACAAATAACAATTCATATATGTAAAATTATTTAAAACTGTAATTATAAAGGCATGTAACACTTAAGAGAGTGCTACAAAAATTTAATTGAAATTATCTAATAATTAGTAGAAAAATTAAAAATATATTACTCACAAGATTAAAAAACACAAATTCCACAGTCATCAATATATCTTCGTTGAAATAGTCAAAAGTTAAAAATTCAAACATTACAGCTTTGGACAAAAGATGAAAGTCCAGTATTGTACACTGAGGTACGCAATACAATAAAAAAATTTGTATAAAAATCTTCATAGTAATAAATAAAACAGTTATTTTAGACCAATTTGATAAGATGTTGAGATGTATTCAAGTTCAGTAATATAAAACAAAACCGATTCTATAATTCGTAAAAAATACATGATAAACATATTAGATATAATAAATGACTGTATATGTAATAAATTGTCCGATTATTCAGACCGTAACATTACCTGTGAGTAATTACAGACTGTAGATTCACAATTTTAAGTAACATCTTCAATTACATTAGACTTTTATTAAATTTATATTTGAGCGAGTTAACAATGCCAGCACATAGGACGAATATGAAAATATAATAACGGCCGAAGCATTCACAACAAAGGCTCAACTTGTAATGATCACGGAGACAAACGGCGACCACCGAAACTGTTCGTAGGGAGGGGAACATGAAAAGTCTCTAAGAAGGAAAAAGCGACTGTATTACATTATGATATGTTTCAGGCAAAGTTTCGGTATCAATTTGCCTATTAATTCCATGTCGTTGTCTCTTTATATGCACCATCTCCGAAATCAATCTTTTGTTATACGATGGTTCGATGTCCAAAACCTTCACGTCATCCCATCTAAAATCATGATTTTCTACTAATCGATGATTAGAAATAACCGACGGAGATTTAGACATCTTATTATAATATCGGAGATGTGTTCCTGTACCCTCGTTTGCAAACGCCTCTTCGTTTGTCCAACATAACTAACATCACACCCATCACAAGAGATCTTATACACAACGTTCTGATTTTTTAATGGTTCTAATTTATCTTTGCCTCTCTTTATTAGCCCTTTAAGAGTGTTAGGAATTGTGTAAGCTAATTTACAATTAAAAACATTAGTGAGTGGTAAAAAATTCTCAGATATCGACTTAACATATGGAATTGTAAAAAACTTATCTTTAACTTTGTTAATATTGGTTAAATTTTTATTATTAATATGAAACTTAATTCTATTATTAATCGCTGAAAAAATGAATTGAATTGGATAACCATTATTCAAAAAAATTTGGATAGCATTAATTAAATTTACTTTATGAAAACGAGGATGACATAACCGGATGATTCTGTCAACAATTCCATAAACAACGCCTCTCTTGTGACAAATAGGATGATGTGAATTAAAATTTAAAAACCTGCCTGAAAACGTGGCTTTCCGATATCCATCAAAAACCAATCTCCCCTCCTCCACAATAAGTAAGGTATCCAAGAAACTGATCCTACCCTCCCTATCAAACTCAACCGTGAACTGTAAACATGCGTGTAACGAGTTAAAAATCTCCAAGGTATCAACTATCATCACAGAAGGAGCAGCCATAATGATATCGTCCACATACCGGTAATAAAACAATAATCTGCAAGGTAACCTATCAATCGCTTTTTTCTCAAGGTCCTGCATAACCATATTGGCAACCACCGGTGACAAAGGGGACCCCATAGGAGTTCCAAATATTTGCTTGTAAATCACTTTGTTAAATACAAAATAGGTTGAATTAAGAACCAGGCGGAAGGCTATTAGAAATTCATCTAAAGGTATTTTTGTCTTTCCCGATATAAATTCCCATCTACCCACGACACTATCAGTAGCCAACTCTATAGGAACGTTTGTAAATAAAGAAACGACATCGAAAGAAACCGCTTTTTTCAGCGATTAATAATAGAATTAAGTTTCATATTAATAATAAAAATTTAACCAATATTA
>NW_017296591.1:85003-86122 GCF_001594075.2 Trachymyrmex cornetzi | reverse complement strand
TTTGTTTGCCCATATCCAAACAAGAAATTAATTGATTCAACTAAATGGGTTTCTCAGTGTATACAATGTACATCTTTTCTCCGCATTCCGAGCACGACCATATGAAATCTAGTGCATAGAAAGAACATTCTTTGTGATTCCTGACGAGATACATTCCTTTATCGCTATAATCTCGCAAATCAGTCATGCATGTTGTACAAAAGATAGGAGCACCATTGCACTCTGTATAATAACAGCATATTATGCAATGCTTAGTACGGCTGTTCAATGCATGGATTTCCGAAGGCTGCACAAATTTCTCTGCGTGATCCGTATTGCCACCGCTCAAACCAATAAGACATTCAGTATCATTGGACGACTTTTGATCCACTATGTCCTCAAATTCTACTTCCAGTGCTTCGAATAACTTGTCTGTATTTACACCATCCATGTCTTCAACGTCCACGTCCTCAACGTTTGCACGATTGTCAACCATACTTTTGCATTGCACTTAACGATTGATTCGGTAATCATACAGGGCACCAACTGAGGTACCGCGCGTGTCTCTTTCTGTCGTGGATTTTCCTAGAACGCGTATCGCATCTTTTCTAATATCCTGTACATCTATGTTTTGTTCACAATACCGTACATCCATGTTTCGTTCACAATACTGTTCACGTTACTGTTCACAATAGTTTTTTTAATTTGTACACTGTGGACACTTGTTGCACGGAAATATATTGTACAATGCTAGTCTGCAGTTCGTGCAAGATCGACCATTTAATGCATCAATATAATTGATATGTTTCTTTATAAAATACATTCCCACGGTGTCAATGTTAGTTAAAAGCACCATGCATGCTGCACATACGGTTAAAGGACCGCCCGTTGTGTAATAAGACTGAATCATGCAGTATTTAGTACGATCGTTCAGTGCACGGATTTCCGCAGCTGGTATAAATTTTTCTTCAATATCCATTTCGTATTCGCTCGCGTCACTGGCAAAACCGATGTCGTCGGATAACACGGATTCTTCGTCGGATGAATCTTCATTCAGTATGTCCGCAAAATCTACTTCCATTTCTTCAAGAACTTCGAACACTTCGTCTCTGATATTCGCGAATTGTTCCTCATCCACGT
>NW_017296591.1:83532-84590 GCF_001594075.2 Trachymyrmex cornetzi | reverse complement strand
CGGCGGCGGCGGCGGTGGCGACCACAAACGCATTTTTTCGGGTGTTTATGTAAACACCCGATAACGCCGGGGCCAGGGTCCCTCAACTCCATTCATATAACGTGTCCTAGCGTTAGAGCTGCCATCTATAAGAGTGCCGTGAACTTCTTAGCCAAAATTTAACATGGCGTCAAAATCTAACATGGCAACAAACGTAAATGTGCTGTGTAATCTGGTGTAATTCAGTGTAATTCAACATATACACGTATATATACATTTGTAGCGATAACTCGGGTTGTAACATTAGTTAGTACTGCAGTTACGCTGCAGGTTATGCGAGTTCCACTGGTGTAATTGTAAACGATCGTTAACGAGAAAGATCTCTCCGCTGAGAGAGGATTTTGTTGGTTCAACCTGGTTCAACTATCCTATACGTATATATTGTATTCAAGATGCTGATCTGATTATTGGCTGGGAGCTGGGTAAGTGTTCTTAAAAAAAGCTGTACATTCCTGTTGTAGATGGTTTTTATATATGCATGAATTATCTATATATAATTGATTTTTATATTTGTTTCATTTCTAGCTTTATACTAGCTTTTTTTACAATTGTATTTGCATCTCTGCACTGAGGGAGGATCTTGTACTTTATACTTTATTCAAGATGCTTTACTTTGCTTCTTTATTGATTGCTTTTGCTCATCATCTTGCTTCTTGTACATTGATATATTAATTTTAAAATTTGCAATTGCATTTCAATTCTTGTATATATATACATTGCTCCTATATTTGCATGAATTATATACAGGGTGGACCATCTGAAGTGATCCAGTCAAATATCTCGAAAACTAGTAGGGATAGAGAAAATGTTTCGTATGAAAAGTTTAGGGTTACACGGGGGAAGTATGGTACTGACCTTGAAAAATCCTTGGAAGGTCATTTTGAAGGTCATTCAGGGATCACGATGGTTTTTTTAAATGGAACCCCTAGTTTTTCACCATGGGATGAGAAAGCTGGTTTCAAGCCCTTTACGAAACACTGGTTGTGGTCCACAATCCGCCCACTGGGGTCCGAGTTATG
>NW_017296591.1:77717-83261 GCF_001594075.2 Trachymyrmex cornetzi | reverse complement strand
ATAAACATAAACAAACGAGAACACCGAGTCTCTGTTTATCATGGGTGGCAGTCATGTGTTCGGTTAACGATTTACTATTGGAAATCTCTTGGATTATTCCATTTGATTCAATCAGAGTTATGAATGAGTATCGACTCTCGAAAACTGTTGAAGAGTCGCAAAAATCAAGCACCCCACATGTGAGAGGCAAGGGGACTCACAAAAATCAAGCACCTCGAAGGGAACAGAGAACTACCACGTCCACGTCGTTGTTCCTGGGTAGCGCTAAGAGTAGTTCATCAATGACTTTGATGGTCCATAACTCGGACCCCAGTGGGCGGATTGTGGACCACAACCAGTGTTTCGTAAAGGGCTTGAAACCAGCTTTCTCATCCCATGGTGAAAAACTAGGGGTTCCATTTAAAAAAACCATCGTGACCCCTGAATGACCTTCAAAATGACCTTCCAAGGATTTTTCAAGGTCAGTACCATACTTCCCCCGTGTAACCCTAAACTTTTCATACGAAACATTTTTCTCTATCCCTACTAGTTTTCGAGATATTTGACTGGATCACTTCAGATGGTCCACCCTGTATATAATGTTTGTATCATAAGTCATTTACATATTTATTTACGTTGTATCCTCTATTGTTTGTATGCTTTTTGTACCTTCCTATTTCCATTTAAATAAAAAATTTTTAATAAATATATCATTTATGATTAATGTTTGGTTTTATTGTAATAATTATTTAGTAATGTTATTTTCTGCTCAGAGAATTAAGTAAGATTTGTGATTTTATTTATATTATGGTGTTGAATGTATTTAGTACTATCGGTTTTGGTAATCACTTTTTGTAAGTTTTGAATTCCTTGGGTTTTTGTGTTATTGTATAGACTCCTCTGTGTCTTTCCGTGCCTTTGTTGACTTGTTTACATTCGTGTGTATATACATGTGTGTGTGTGTGTATGTATATATATATTTACATATATATTGAGTTGAAGAATAAGTTTGTGCCGTTTCGTATTTCTTATTTTGTTATCTCCCAGATATCTCATTTATCCATAAGATAATATCTCATAATTAGATAATCTAGATAAAGTTATCTAGCGATGAAGAAATTGGCCATTAGGCTTTATGACGCTTTAATGAAATGTTTATTTTACTTATATGCAGGGTATATATAAGAGATCGGGTATTCGCAAAGATGGGACGAGCTTGTTGTGTCTCTGGTTGCACTTCTACAGCTACAGAACTATCGCATAAATTTCCTAAAAATCCATACAGATGTGCTGAATGGACAAAAAATTTGAATTTAAATCACTTAAGAAATTGTAATAGCAATGAATTGCAAAAACTAAAAGTTTGTCGTAAACATTTCCGCAAGACAGATTATTCCTGTTCTAAATTTCATCGTGTTTTGAAAGATACAGCAATTCCATTTATAGAAGAACATGAAGTTCAGAACATGCAAGTGGAAGAAATACAGGAACCAACCAAATCAATTGCAACAAATCGAGCAAAATGTTGAACATATTGATCACAATATATCGATTGAACAAGCGTATAATGAAGAACAATACGATGCTCATGACATACAAATCGAAGAAATACACGAACCAAACCAATTACAACAGATCATGCAAATTGTTAATAAACATACAGATCAGTTAGAAAATCACACAACTCGACTACAACTATTCGAAAATCAAGCAGATCGCCTACAACTGTTAGAAAACAAAGTTGACCTTCTTTTGCAAAGTCCATCAAAAATACGACCAGACTTACAACAAATAACACGTAAAGCTAATCTTTCTCCTGTAGCCCAAAGATTGTATAAGACAATGATACACTTGAGACATGAAAAAAGACGTTTAAAGCGTCTTTTGCATTCGAGAAACAGAAAAATTAAAGAACAAACATTAAAGACGCAAACATTATCTCTGAAAAGAAGCAGCAACAAAAATTTAAATAATTCGATAAAGGTCCGAGAACGATTTATCAATATGATTTTCAGAAATAACAATGTTCCTCCTGAGGTAATTAATTTATATTAAGTGCATTTAAAATATCCTAAATCTTTAAAATATCCAAAATTAATTTCTTATTTAAATTACACATTGCAAAAGAATTTAAGAATATAAGTAAAAATAATTAAGCTTAAAAAGTATTAGCAAGTAAACACTAAGCAAGTATTATTAATTTTCTATAATAATTGTAATCAATTAAAATATTTGGTTTCAATGGATCATGTAATACACATACAAATATATCTATAATAAAAATATATGGTATAATATAATAAGATAACACACACAAAATATAATGTATAACATGATATAAAAAGATGGCATCTCTTTATATCATGTTATACATTATATTTTGTTATCCTGTTATATTATACCATATATTTTTTCAAGTACTATTTTATATTTAATATATGTTTTTAATTATTGGTTTCTTTGTATTATTTTATAGGGCAGACGCTATAGTACTGAAGATAAGGCATTTTGCCTTAGTTTGTATAAAAAATCTCCTGCGTGTTATAAGTTTTTATGTACCCACCTTGTCTGTCCATCCATAACAACTTTAAATTCTTTACTTTCTAATATCCCAATACAAACTGGATGCACTCGAATAATAAAACAATATTTGCAACATATAACAAAAGATTTTAGTGAAAGAGATAAATATGTTGCGTTAGTCTGGGATGAAATGTCTCTGCAACCCTTTTTATCATATAATAAAAAGTACGATAAGATAATTGGTTTCGAAGACTGGGGTACAAAGAGGAGTAGAAAAATCGCCGATCATGTCATAGTATTTTTTTTGAGAAATTTGACAACAGGCAATAAGATGCCATTAAGTTACGGTTATTGCAGAAATAGCACACCTACTCATCAACCAGTACAATGCATTAAAGAATGGTTACTAAATATTATTAGAGCTGGTTTAATACCTGTTGCTACAATATGCGATCAAGGTGGGACTAATATTGCTGCGATAAAATATTTAATAAATGAAAGCAATCAGATTCGCATAACAAAATGTTTACGTCCAAGTAAGTATCACTAAATATATGTATATAACTAAATACATATATAATTTTTTCATTACAAATGTACATATTGTATTTGTTATATTATAATTTTTGCGTTACAGAAAATAGTTTTTTAATAGAAAATATAGAAATTATACCGGTTTACGATTACGTTCATCTGTTAAAAGGAGTTCGAAATAACTTGTTAACCAAAGATTTGGATACAGACATTACCAACAAAAGTATAAATGAAATTAAATATGCCTCATGGGATCACGTTATCTTAATATATGAAATTGACAAACTGTGTTTAATAAAACGTCAACTTCCTAAGATAACAAAAAAACATGTTGATCCTAAATTCATACCTAAGATGAAAGTTAAATACGCAGCCGAGGTTTTCAGCAATACTGTTTCAAATTTCATGGATATCGTTTTAAAACTATGTGAAGGTAAGGCAAGAAAAATTTGAAATTAATGTAACAATATTCAATATAATACATAAAATATTTTTCTCTTAATTTTCTCATTTGTCAAGCTTTCAATTACAATATTTATTTTAAATTGTATTGCAATTATATGTTTACTTTCAATCATTAAATATAACTATTTTTATAATTATCATTTATTGCTTCAGGAATTGTCCAAGCACGAGACAAAGTAATACAGTTACCAAATAATGCTAAAGCAACGTCCGAAATATTATCATTTTTCAATAATTTATTTAACTCTTTCAACGGCAAAGAACATCAAGGATTGAGTTGCATATTATCTTCTTCCAGACAGGACATCTTGAATTTTGGATAGAAGCTTGCGAGAAATTAAAAAAGATGCGGTATGTCGACAAAAAATCTCATCAAATTCGAAGAAGGAATCCTCCTAAATGTCTTCTTAATTGGGTATGGACTATTACAGCTGCAATAGCTATATGGTTTATATCAAAAAATGCTGGTGTTGAATTTTTCAATTTAAAATACCTTAATCAAGATATTATAGAAAATTATTTCAGTCAAGTTAGAAGTAATTCATACGCGAACACTAATCCAACTCTCGAACAATTCCAAGGAATATTTAAAACTAAATTAATTTCTAATTTAACCTCTAAACATTCTATTGGATCGAATTGTATAGATACTAATGAAGGAGTAACATTAGCATTTACGGATTTAATAAATTTAAATGAATTTATTAAAACATCACAAAATATTGAAGCAACAAACGAAATTAACACTAATGAGGAAGACATACCTCTTTCTGTACAAAATGAGATATTCATAGATTTAAACAAAATTATAGATATTATTAATTGCAATAATATAATGCAATGTGAAGTATGCCGCCATTATTGTAACAGTCCATATATATTACAATGCATTAAACATGCTTTAGAAGTCGTTGAAATCGAATTTCAAAATATCTGCCATGAATTTCAAATTTCTAAAAATTAATTAAAGTATTAGACGATAAATGTTTTTCAACATGTACATTTTATTGCATACTTTCAAAAACAATATTATTAACGATAATTACAGAACAATTTATTAAAACATGGTGCATGTTTATGAATAATATTTTATTCGGAAAAAATGATGACAATCAATTTTGACAATGAATCAATTTTGACAATTATATGTATAAAGCAGCTCAAAATTTATCAGTAAAATATAAAAAAAAGTAATGATCTTATTTCACGGATTCTTCGCAAAAAAGCTATATTTGTTCCGTTTAATATTTCTTCAGTTTCGACTATTTTGACTTATTTTGTTAACAAATAAATTGTTGAACCCATATTCATAATGTACTCAAATATAATAATAAATCGGAAAACAGTCAATAATATACAATAATATATAATATGTATACTATTGACTGTTTTGTATCCTTAAACACCTCTTAAGAAATACCTGAATTTTTTCAATGCTTACAATAATTTTTATTGATAAGGATACATACAGTTAATTGAAATTATTATGTTCTCGAAATTTCTCTGGAATTCGTTTTAGCACAAACTTCAATTTTTATTAAATACAGACTAACAACAATAATAACTATTTGATTATATAAGACGTTAAAAAGTAATTCAGAATTTTTCTAAGTTTTTTGAAAGCCTAGAACGGTAACAAAATTTTGGATGAACAAAAACCTAGTCTATACGAAGTAAAAATATGTGTGCCTGAAAGGTTAATGAGCATTTTATTAAAATTTAAAAAACAAATTATGTTAAACACTAAATGTTATATTAACTAATTAATTATGTTAAACATTAAATGTAAAATAAAAATATTGTATTTTCAAATATATATTGTTTTTAAATTGATTTTACATTTCTTGTTGATCGTTCTGAATATAAATAAATATATATATATATAATGAGCTTTTTAATTCATGGATTGATCACTCGCATTATGCGTAATTGCGACTTTTATGGAACAAAGTTGCATTTGCGCATAATGCGATTAATTAATCGATGAATTAAAAAGCTCTGAAAAACTCGCGCATACATGTGATGTATACATACAATACAGGG
>NW_017296591.1:73612-73920 GCF_001594075.2 Trachymyrmex cornetzi | reverse complement strand
ACACGTATCCGCCGAGCTCGTCACGCATCACGTCGTCCACCGCGTCACGACGCGACGCGAAAGAGAGAAAGAGTGAAGTTTTTAATTAAATTATATACCGGTGTCTTTCTCTCTTTCGCGTCGCGTCGCGACTTTAATAATTCCAAAAGAGAGTGTACACTACTTCATTCTAATTTTCCTCCCATTCGCGCCGAGTGAACAAAGTTCCGTATTGGTGCTGCCATTGTGAGAATATACAAGTCACGTGCACCAATCACGCGGATTCCCGTATGCTTAACGTTGGCGACACTGTCGTGTCTCCAGACAGA
>NW_017296591.1:66812-69823 GCF_001594075.2 Trachymyrmex cornetzi | reverse complement strand
AAATCAAGCCGTTGGCCATGCCTTTATATAGCCGTTCAGAGTTTTTCAGAATACGAGAAGATCTGCTGAAATGCGCCTTCTATTAATTTCTTGAGAAATTAATTTTTTCCGAACTTCAAGTAGGTCTTGGAAACAAATGCATCCGCATGAAGTTTGCTTCGTTCGAGTTGTTCGAAATATGTATGTGGTGTCAAATAGACCGCCACACACATTTAAAAATTGTTATATGTTATTACAGTTTTGTCATTATTATTGTTATTATATGTTGTATCTGTCCTACATATAAATTAAGAAATGTAATAACATCTTGTACCAAATATTAGGTGTACACGCACCGGCAGAAATGATGTCCCCTCGGCGTTCGGCGCGCGGCGCCACACACTTATACTGAAGCACACACGTACATGTTACTGGGAGCGTGAGGCGAGGAGCGTGAAGGGAGAAAGTAGTGGGGGGCGCTCCGATATTCTATCCTTAGCACAAGGCGCACAATTGAGAGAGAAAGCGTAATTGGACGTGATGCCGGCTCGCGGTGTCCTTCCGCTGTCTCACACATTTGTTACTAGTACGAGTGAGATACCCCGATGTCTCTCGCTTGCCAATATTCATAATAATACTTTTATTATGCAAAATGTTGTAATTATGCATAAAAATTTTTAATATTGTAAAAAACTGTTGTGCATAATTACAACATTACGTGTAATTTTGAAACTCATTGTAATAGAACAAAGAAAATTTAATTTGGTTAAAAAGAAATCAGTGCAGTAAGAAGTGCGCAAAAATTTTTGTAAAAAGATATTTAATAAACCATAAGATGCGTAATTACATCATCGTCTGGACGTTTCGGCTATACATTTTAGCCATCCTCAGTAATATCATGATACAGAATCTCCAAGTATCCATCAAGAAGTATAATTGTCGGCCAAAGAAGTTTCCATGCTTTTTGGTAACGAAATTATATAATCTAAATATTAATAGAAATAATGTTTGAAAAAATCTTAAATAAATTAACGTAATTGACCAGTGATTTTAAGCCAAATTAAATTTTCTTTGTGTGTGTGTAAGAATAAAATATAAAATATTTATTATCTCGCGCGCGCGCGCGCGTAAACTATTGACTTCCATCTCAATACTAATAAAAATATGGATTTAGGACATTTGAGAACAAAATAATGCTGATGTTATAGCACAAGCACTAAGACTTAAATTTATTAAATAATTCAAATTAAATTTCGTACGTTTTGACTTTATTTTGAGTCATCCTCAGCGTGTTGTACAAAAATTGAAATATAAAGCACAACTAATGTTAAATCTGTAATAACTGAGAATAGGATATCTTTAAATCATGACTTCGATTGGGAAAATGTTAGAATCTTAGACAGCGAATGGTTCTTCTATAAAAGATTGACTTCTGAGATGCTACGCATTCAATTACACAGAATAACAGCCTGAATTTGCAATCAGATACAGATTACTTGCATCATTCATATATCTCAATTTTAAATAATTATTTAAAAACATAATTGTAACAATTCTATATGAAATGTAATTTATTGTTTTGTAGTTAGTCACGATATTGTTATCGCCGCTACACATGTAACATATATTTATTTACATACGTATTCCACCTTTCGTCTCTTTCTTAAGGTTTGAAATCATTATCTTACCATCGGTTGTCAGATGAACATGTATTAAATTCGCTTGTAACCAACAATAAGTTAATTCTTGTTAAACATTAATTTAATCATAATTAATGGTGTCCTCGTCTAGAATGGTAAGTTTTTACAACATTTGATTTTAATGACTCTGTATATAATTAGATTGTCGTTATCAACAGAAATAGTAATCGCTCTGGATCAGATAATTCAGAACTGGCTACTATTTTGGACGTTGATGGCTTTACATTTCAATTTTTCTACAAATCACGTTGAGGATGACTCAAAACAGAGTCGAAACGTACAAAATTTAATTTGAATTATTCAATAAATAAGTCTTAGTGCTTGCGCTATAACATCAGCGTTATTTTGCTGTCAAATGCCTTAAATCGATATTTTAATTTAAGAAAGTAATAATATTAATTGTTAGAATCAATACTACGAGGGGCACTACTTATATTTTGAGTCTTGGCAACACTGAGTGTTGTCAGGTGCCATCGGACGTTTCCACTAGAAAGTTTGACATTTTTGACCATAACTTTCTTTAGAACGTTTTGTTATTTGAGCGAGATTTGTATTGTTTAGAGTCACTTGAAAATTGTGTCTCAGCGAAAAAATGGAATTAACTCGTGAAAATTTTCGTGCAATGATTTATTATGATTTTCGACATGGATTATCAAGACAGAAGTGCATCGATCAACTTACTTCCACTTTTGGCGATAAAGTCCCATCCTTTGCCACTGTGAAACGCTGGTATAACGAATTTAATCGTAGTCGCCGTTCCCTCACCGACGAAAGTCGTGAAGGTCGTCCAAAATCAGTTGTTGTGTCAGAAAACATTGATGCTGTGCAAAAACTAATAATGTAAAATCATCATGTGACATACTGTGAGATTGAGACAACCTTGGGCATTAGTTCCACCAGCATATATGAAATATTGCATAATCATTTAGCCGTGAAAAAGGTTGGTTCTCGTTGGATCCCACATAATCTGACAAAATCTCAAAAAGATGCTCGTGTCGATTGGTGCAAACAAAAGCTTAAGAAATACAATGGCGGTGCTTCAAAAGACGTGTATAAGATTGTAACAGGTGACGCATCATGAATCTATGCGTATGAGCCGGAAACTGAACAGCAGTCGACTGTATGGGTGTTTCAAGATGAACCAAATCCAACAAAAGTTGTTCGCGCTCGAAGCACTTCGAAACAAATGGTTTTTTCGGAAAAACTGGTCATGTGGCAACAGTGCCTTTAGAGGAACGTAGAACGGTCAATTCTGAATGGTACACAACCATTTGTTTGCCGGAAGTCTTCAGTGAAATAAGGAAAACAAACAAGCGCCGCCGGATCATTCTT
>NW_017296591.1:65231-66521 GCF_001594075.2 Trachymyrmex cornetzi | reverse complement strand
CATAAAGGAGAATATTTTGAAAAACAATAAATGACAAATTATTGTTTTTTTATTATTATTTTTATTATTAGGCTCAAAATATAAATAGTGACCCTCGTAATACATACAAAAAAATTAGAAGAATTATATTATGGAAAACAATCATACAATTCCATTTAAAAAAATGATAATCTTGGTAATCTTAATATAAAATTTAAAAATTAATTTTTTTCAAAAATTAATGTAATCATTATTTGCGTCCCATTAGATTGTTCAACTTTTGTCTGAAACATTTTTTTTATTAAACTAATACTTTCTGAGATAATTGACCATTCCAGAACTTTTAGCCCTTACTATATACACATTACTGTTCATAAGTTCAGAAACACTGGTAGGTCTTGCAGAATCTAAAAAAATATATAGTTCTACATAAGTTCTAAAAAAAGTTCTGGCAGTAAATTGTTTTTTAATTTTTAAACAATTTTTATCATTTTTATAGAAACAAAGATGAGACAACGATTTTCGACATTTCTATCAGTTTTATGATGTTTCTCGAGTAGTTCTGAATGTATTGAAACGCTTTCCAAAGAATTCTACTCGTGAATACAATTTATTAATTTTTTCAATAATTTTATAACCGAAGAAACCGCATTTTCAAACATATGAAGGAGACGCTGATCGATTTTCGATAGTTCTACAAACTTATAGCGTTTTCTCTTGGCTGCACTATCGCCCACTAGTGCAACACTCAGACAGTGTAACGTGTTTCCATGGCTGGTGGTAAGCGAACTCATTCGGTGTACCGTGTTTCCGTGGCTACGGTGTAGTGCAAATTTTATGCACAAAGTGGGATTTTACTACACCGTCTCAAAGAGTCCGTGTAGAACCAGTGTGACATTTAAAATTTGAAAATAAAAGTCAAGCGGGAACAGGGTTTTAGCATAATAATGACAACAAAACTGGCGCCAAGTTAAATTCCATGTAATTCGGATTTTAATTTTTTCTTCAAAGATATTCTTATCCATGTAATTCGGATTTTAATTCTTCAATGATATTCTTATAATGATATGTATCATTGGTATAAAAGATTTGATATCAACAAAACTGGCGCTAAGTTAAATTCCATGTAATTCGCGCGGATACCAAATTATATAAATAATATTAACTTTAATGATATCATTCCTATAAAAGATTCGATATCAAGAACTGGCGCAAAATTAAATCCTATTTCTCTCTCTCTCTTTATACCATGTCAAATTATTAATCTTATGATATGTATCATTTGTATAAAAGAATTGATATCAACAACTG
>NW_017296591.1:64430-64719 GCF_001594075.2 Trachymyrmex cornetzi | reverse complement strand
TCACAACGTTCATAATTTACACGACTCTATAACTCAATCGCATATATACACACACTAGATACTTTAACTCTCATTGGGAATGCTTCTTATTTTTTTTATTTTTTTAAATATTCATATTTTTTAATATGATTCTAATTTTCCTTATTAATATATTATTTTTCTAAATATTACATTTTTAAATATTACATTTTTATTTTTCTTATTTTTCTAAATATTACATTCATATCTTAGTACTATGTTATTATATCGAGATCGAGATCTAGCAGCGCCAAGTGTTTTTACATGAAAA
>NW_017296591.1:64093-64310 GCF_001594075.2 Trachymyrmex cornetzi | reverse complement strand
ATGTTTTGAAGGAAAATTAAATAACCACTACTTTAGTTGGAAGAGGAAATGTCTTTGAATGAAATGTGATATAATAATTTCATTTAAGAAGAATTTAAACAATTTGGATTGGAATAGGAAGATTCTTCAATAAGTATACGTATACATAGGTTTCGTTGCATAAAAATTAAAGATAGTACCATTTGGATTAAGTAAATAATAAAGATAGTATCACTTG
>NW_017296591.1:63735-63986 GCF_001594075.2 Trachymyrmex cornetzi | reverse complement strand
AGAGAGAGAGAAATAGGATTTAATTTTGCGCCAGTTCTTGATATCAAATCTTTTATAGGAATGATATCATTAAAGTTAATATTATTTATATAATTTGCTATCCGCACGAATTACATGAAATTTAACTTGGCGTCAGTTTTGTTGATATCAAATCTTTTATACGAATGATACATCATGAATGATCATTATAAGAATATCCTTGAAGAAAAAACATGAACTCGATTAATCGGTGATTATTATGTAATTTGTAA
>NW_017296591.1:60259-63542 GCF_001594075.2 Trachymyrmex cornetzi | reverse complement strand
GTCCCAAATCTGCCAGGAGCTTTTGCATATTATATGTAATAAACGCAAGTAATATTATATTTCATTCCTCCCGCAAATTATCTAATTATTATTATGCATAAAGCTTTTTTTACGAAATTCATTTTCAGGTATTATTGAAAATTGGTGGAACTGGTTGACTTTACCTCAAATGATTAAACTATTAAAAACTTTATTTTTAAAAGCTGGACCAGTTTGGAACATTTTCATTTGGAACAAAATTTGGGACTTTGTCGAATTCACATATGGTTTACATCTCTGTTTAACTACAACGAATTTGTTAACTAGGAAACAATAATGAAATGGTCTGGTCAGTTGAGATAAAGTCGACGAGTCCCATCAATTTTCAATAATACCTGAAAATGTATTTCGTAAAAAAATACATAATAAAATTAAATAATTTGCGGGAGGAATAAAATATAATATTACTTGTGTTTATTACATATAATATGCAATAGCTCCTGACAGACTTGGAAAATTGTTCGTTGTAGATAAACAGAGATGTAAACCACACACACATACGTGAATTTGAAAGTTCCAAATTTTGTTCCAAACATCCTTTCGTAAATTCCATTTGAGAAAAATCTTCTTGACGTTTTCTGGGGATGGATTCATTAATTATTAAATACATATTTTATACAATTTTACATTATGTCAGAATTCTCTTGTCTCATTCCCCACCACACTTGCGATCTAATCATATTCTGCATTACCAGTAACGCGAGCTCCTGTCCATAGCCATTTAGGCAACTCGACTTGTTGAGTATATTACATAGAGACATGCTTTACTAGGAATGCAGAACTTATACATCAGTAAATCAGGTTGCCTGTCTGCCGATGAGCAGAAACATGCTTTACTAATAATGCAGAATAAGATTAGATGACAAGTCCAATGGAGAATGAGACAAGATTGAATTTTACATGCTACTGGTATACTATAAAGTTCAATAAAAAGATTAAAAAAAATTTTTTAATATGTATTAAATGTTGTCATTTATCATTCCCCGCCGGACTTGCGATCTAATCATATTCTGCATTATCAGTAATGCGTGCTGCTGCCCATAGGCATATAGGCAACTCGACTTACTGAGTATATTATACAGTTAAACAAAGGTATATACGTGAATTTGACCAAATTTTGTCCCTAATATTCCAAACTGGTCCAGCTCTCAAAAATAAAGTTTTTAATAGTCTAGTCAGTTGAGGTAAAGTTGAGTTCCATCAATTTTCAATAATACCTGAAAATGAATTTCGTAAAAAAAGCCTCGTACATAATAATAATTAGATAATTTGCGGGAGGAATAAAATATAATATTACTTGTGTTTATTACACATAATATGCAATAGCTCCTGACAGACTTGGGAAATTGTTCGTTGCAGATAAACAAAGATGTATAAACCATATGTGAATTTGAAAGTTCCAAATTTTGTTCCAAAGACGCGTCTAGGGATGGATTCATTAATTATTAAATACATATTTTATAAAATTTTACATTATATCAGATTTCTCTTGTCTTATTCCCCACCACACTTGCGATCTAATCATATTCTGCATTATCAGTAACGTGTGCTCCTGCCCATAGGCCTATAGGCAACTCGACTTGCTGAGTATATTATACAGAGGCATGCTAGTAATGCAGAACCTACACATCAGTAAATCAGATTGTCTGTCTATCCATGAGCAGAAACATGCTTTACTAGTAATACGGAATAAGATTAGATGACAAGTCCAACGAGGAATGAGACAAGATTGAATTTTACATGCTACTAATATACTATAAAGTTCAACTCTACTTACTGAGTATATTATATAGCTAAACACAGATGTAAACCATACGTGAATTTGACCAAATTTTGTTCCCAATCAAAATGTTCCAAACTGGTCCAGCTTTAAAAAATAAAGTTTTAATAGTCTAATCAGGTGAGGTAAAGTCAACGAGTCCCACCAATTTTCAATAATATCTGAAAATGAATTTCGTAATATAATAATAATTACATAATAGATAATTTGCGGGAGGAATGAAATATAATATTACTTGTATTTATTGTTATACACATAATATGCAATAGCTCCTAGCAGACTTGGGAAATTGTTCATTGCAGATAAACATGAAAATGAATTTCGTAAAATAATAATAATTAGATGATAGATAATTTGCGGGAGGAATGAAATATAATATTACTTGTGTTTATTGTTATACATATAATATGCAATAGCTCCTGGCAGACTTGGGAAATTGTTCGTTGCAGATAAACAGATATGTAAACCATACGTGAAATTTGACAAAGTTCCAAATTTTGTTCCAAATTTTGTTCCAAACATCTTTTAGTAAATTCCATTTGAGAAAAATCTTCTTGACGCTTTCTGGATGGATTCATTAATAAGCGGTTTACTTTACAAGGAAACCTCGACAAAAAATGCATCATGAAACGTATCTTTAAATTACATGTTACATAATAATATACGTACAAGGTCGAACAAACAATTAGATTTATGCAAGACATCAACATCCGGTAATTGTTGAATTAGCCTCCTTACCTCCTTGAGGTTGATAAAATAAACTCATTCGACGCATTTTTGCACTACATGAAAAATTTGCCCCGCAAACCGAGTTATTAATTGTTATTAATTAAAGTTGACAAATATCCAGAGGAAATCTGTTGCATCGATGGCATAAAGAATTAAACAAATTTTCTGTTTTACAGACAAATATTTACCAAGCAAATACTCTGCTGTAATCTACAGGGATGGGAAGTAACTCGTTACTTGTAACGAAGTTACAGTTAGAGTTACTTTTTTTCAGTAACTGTAACTTAACTTCGTTACTTTCTTTCCATCTGTAATTATTACTTAACTTAGTTACATCTTTTAAGTAACTAGTAACTAATTTAACCCATTTCGTCCCAGAATGAAAATTTTAATCATCAACTTTGAACAACGTATTATCATCTGTTTTCACCCCCCCAAAAAAATGCAAAAGACATAGTCCGCTATTTTTGAGGTCGCCCTATCGATTTATGCTATTTAAAAAACGAAAAAACAATGCCCAACCCCTGATTTTTTTAAATTTAACAAAAAAGGGTAGTTTTTAAGGATATTTTTTTCAAAAAGTGCAATTTTCAATGCAAAATACACTTTGAAATTCAGTAAAATGAACGAAAACAGGGCGGTCGATGTCCAATGTAAAAAGTTATGCCATTTGGTTATTTTATTTTTTTTATGTAAGGGTTGTAAAACCACCCCAGAAGAGGCTAAAATGTTCAC
>NW_017296591.1:59438-59946 GCF_001594075.2 Trachymyrmex cornetzi | reverse complement strand
TTCTTTCATATTTTCAATTTTTAAGTTTATTTTTCGGCAGTGCTCTCCATATGACGTCTTTAGCCAGTACCGTAAATGTAACTGTTACCGATTCTCACCGCGGAGAGGTAGACGTTTATCAAGAATCATTTTTTTTGTTTTTTTTTGTTTTTTTTTTACTTTTGTTGTTTTTTTAAAACTTTTTTGTTTTTTTTCTTTTTTCGACTGTTCAAAATACATTGATATGTTAATTGTGATCAATTTGCTGCACTCTTTGCAGATGTAAAATAGACAGGTATTACAAAATCTATACGTTCTTATTTTACATAAATCCGTTTTACATTTTTTTCTTTGGTCTGCTTGTATAATGCGATGTTCAACTACGGTAGAGTCTGAAGGTTTTCACCGCATATACATATGTGTATATATACACACGCACACGCGCATTCAAATTCACACGCACGCACGCACGCACGCGCCCGTTCACACACACACACACACACACACACACACACACACACACACACAC
>NW_017296591.1:58555-59311 GCF_001594075.2 Trachymyrmex cornetzi | reverse complement strand
AAAAAAAAAACGCGAAATCGAAATCAGACAGTCGCCATATTGGGTCCGCCATCTTGTATTTTCAAAATTTGACGTAAAAATCGTAATCAGCGCTCTCGAAAACATACATATACATATACATATATATATGTGTACAGTGCAAATAACTTTGTGAGCGAAATCTCGATTCAACCCTAGTTGTTGCCAAAGTAGCCTCTTCTGGGGTGGTTTTACAACCCTTACATAAAAAAAATAAAATAACCAAATGGCATTGTTACGTCCTGACGACTCCACGATTCTTTTCTTTCGTGGAGAGAACTTATTTCTCAATTGCGAATCGCTCGCAGTTCCATGCATGCAATCCCTAAGGTATCAGAGAGTCTATTAGAAAGTCAATAGCGTGGCCGATCGAAGATCGACTCTTAACGAAGGAATAATTAATATCACCAAATAACTGTAGATACTAAATGTGTTAATTACCACACGTGTACGCCTAGTGGCAGTATGACTCATAGAAATATGTGTGATCACTTCTATTTTTAGAAAAGGCTTTCCCAATATATAATTCAAAGAAAAATCATTAGTCACCCCTATATTTCGAAACAATAACACTCAAAACAGGTGAATTACCATCGAATCAAAGTCCAAAGTCCGAAAAAACAGCGTACCTTAGGTATGATATACAGGGTGTTTCCAAATTAAATGGCAAAACTTCGGGAGCGTGTAGAGGAGTAAAAAACTAAGAAAAAAAGTCCTATAGACATATGCTCGTTTTTG
>NW_017296591.1:57027-57395 GCF_001594075.2 Trachymyrmex cornetzi | reverse complement strand
TTTTTTTACCTGCAAGATTAAATGGGGACCGTTTTTTAAATTTCTTGGAGAATGAATTTTCTGACTATTTAGAAAACATCCCATTACAACAACGTTACTGAAATGTGGTTTCAATTAGATGGATGCCCTGCTCATTACAGCAGAGTCGCTAGAACCTGGTTAGATAGAAAATTCCCACAACGATGGATTGGACGTGGAGGAGCAGTACATTGGGCAACTCGTTCACTCGACTCAACGCCATTAGATTTCTACGCATGGGGTACTCTGAAGCAAGAAGTTCATTCTTTGCCTATTCAATCAGAGCAACATTTGAGAAATCGTATCGTAGCTGCAGCGAACAGAATATCGCAAGAACAGTGCCTGGCTGC
>NW_017296591.1:49924-55562 GCF_001594075.2 Trachymyrmex cornetzi | reverse complement strand
CCCACTACGAATTCACCCCCATTTCCTATTCCCCCGTTCCCCCAGAAGACGACACGGACTACGACGAAATCCTGAAATCATTGGAATACTATATCGAAACTAACAGGCCGTCTTCACCCTCCCCATAATCACAACCATACACACACACACACATACAACCGTATAGTAAAACATAGGCATATTCACGTAATCTCCGTTGTCAATTAACTATGCTAATAGATAAAAAGGATAATACAATTTATAATTTAGGAAATGTATAAAATATTGTAATCCATAATTGTTAAGTTATATTAAATATTAGTTGTAATTTAAATTGAGTCACCCTTCATTCTCTAACCCTTCCGACTCATTCCTTCACCTCGAAGATCGTACGGATCCTATGCCTGGTTATAAGGATTAAGTTCCTTGACCAAAAATAAGGACCAACGGTGGCACTGTCTTGGGCGGCGTAACAGTGCTTCGTATTTGCGTTTACCCGCACCAAAGACTCGAACAAGTGCTTCCGAGTTGTGGCACGCGTCCACGGAGCGATAAACCACCAAAGGCGGTACAAGTTGCGCCCTACCCTGGCCCCCTCCTAATTCCTTCTTTCCATTAAGACAAAAATACTTTTGGGGCCTGGACGTAACAGCATAACTTTTTACATTGGACATCGACCGCCCTGTTTTCGTTCATTTTACTGAATTTCAAAGTGTATTTTGCATTGGAAATTGCACTTATGACGCTATAAAATCAGGGATGGGAAGTAACTCGTTACTTGTAACGAAGTTACAGTTAGAGTTACTTTTTTTCAGTAACTGTAACTTAACTTCGTTACTTTCTTTCCATCTGTAATTATAACTTAACTTAGTTACATCTTTTAAGTAACTAAACTAATTTAATAATTACTTTCATAGTTATTTTATATATTTTAAACTTATTTGTCAATTTAGTGTACGGTAGTGTCCACTTGGCATTACAAATATTTCGAAACATTTAATTAATCAGAAGAAAGAAATTTAATTAAAGCGTTCAATAAACTCTTGTACCTGTTTGGTCTATATTTTTGAATCTAATGGAATCCGCCAATCAAATACAAGAGCGCTCAGTGAATGGTTGTAAACCATTTTGGATTAGTGCTGGAATTTATTTGCAACTTTTAGCCGAATGTAAAAAGAATTTTTTTACAAAAAACATTGTATATGTTTCATATTCATATTCATATGTGTTTATATTACTTAAACAAAAAACGTCTTTGCCATACAATTTTTTTATCTTTTTGAATAAAATTGTATGACATGTAAATGTAATCCAGTCTTTTTTTTTTTAATTGTCCTAGGCTGCATTACTCTGATAACCCTGTGTATCATCCTTGTTTAATATTAGGTGAAAAACAAGGATAAAACGATACATGAAGGCAGTTGGATAACGTTTCTGAATACAGTCCTAATGGAATCAATACTACTAGTAAAAATTCCGATAAAAAAAGTAATTTAAAGTTACTTTTTCAGTAACTGTAACTGTAACGAATTACTTTTCAGAGTCAATAACTTGTAACGGTAATTAATTACTTTTTGAAAGAGAAAAACTGTGACTGTAATTAATTACTTTTACAAAGTAACTTTCCCATCCCTGGTAATCTATGCCACCATCGATATGACAGATTTCCTAACCTGAATAATCATCAACTTTAACGATTAATATCTCGGTCCACGGGGTAATTTTTTTTGTCAGATTCGTTCATTCCGTACAAAAACGTGTCGAGTAAGTCTAAAATGTGTATTGCAGAAGCAGAAAATCACTTACGTATTCCTTTATTTATATATGTCATGTACACATCCCTCCCTTTCTCTCTTTCGCGTCGCGTCGTGACACGGTGGACGACGCGACGCGTGACGACTCATGGAAACGTACCCTAATAATTAGTCGTGTCTCCTTTCCAGATCGCAGCACTCGCTGATCATATATGTATATCACTACTAGCGCTCCTTGCGTATTGCGTAATAATTGCGTAAAGAATGTCAGAAGGACACGAAACTAGCGCTCCTTGCGTAAAGAATGTCAGACGGACACCAAAGGAATGCGCGGAATGTGGTCGACGACAATAATGACAATAAGGACGGCGTATCTGAAAATGAACTGAAAAAGTAGCAGTTCGGAACTTTGCGTCGCGATATCTCCGCTCGTAGGACACGTAGAAAAAAAATAAAAGCACTTTTATTATACAATCCGTGTGGTGGCTATCGATTGAGCATACATAGAATGCGATCGGTTCAGCCGTTATTGAGATCCGATAATCTCGATCTGTCGCAACTCGTCGGTTCGTGTAAAGGAGGCACGGCAGTGTCGCTTCGCGCAGCTTAACGCCGAGACACTACCAGTGTCTCCAGATACAGTGTACACTATGGTGTGCACCACTCTAGTGTAGTGTAGTAGGCACTGTAGCTGAGTGTAGCGCTTACACGTAACTAGTGCACACAAGGTGTGAGACTGCACCCAGCGTATCCCAAGAAAAACGCTATTAATTATAATTCACGTGTAGCTTTGAAGATATCCAAACATTTTTAAAGGAATTTGGATGATATAGAGAATAGTTGCCAAATGCATACCTCTTCAGTTATATTTTATTATATTTCGCATTTGGTGCTGTTTTGGATACAAATTAATGTTCAAAATTGTAGCTTGATGTTTCAGGCATCTATTATTACATGTTAAACCTTTTAGTAATAACAAATTAATTTGTTTTAAGTTTTTCTGTAACATGCTGCAAAAAGTGATTTAGATAACCGGTCGCCTAAAGCGTATCTGTGATTTTTTAAAGCGTATTGTTTTCGAAAATATCGAATTTATGAAGTAAAGTAATTAAAAACATAAGAAATCATTAACTAATACTTATTTTATTAATGAAATAAAAAGTGATTAAAGCGATTAAATATTCAAAAATTAATAAATAACAATAATGAAGTAAAGACAGCAAAATAAAGCTGGCATAAATTTATTTTTGTAATTGAGTTATTTTTATTCATATTAATTATTAGTTTTACTATTATCATTTATTATTCTTACTTTAGTATCATTTATTATAATAAAATGTGTAGTGGTATGAATTGGAAAACTTAATAGGGTTTATATAAATATTAATTTAATTTTTATAATAAATGTAAGTATGTATATACAATAAATGTAAAATATTCTATAACAAACATTTTTTTATGAAAATATAACAATTTAAAATAAAATTATATAATTTTATTAAAAACGTTATTATTAATTATATATAAATTCATGAAAAATTTACATCAGATGTACCTGATTTTCTAAAATACTGATAGCATGCACAAAACAAGATAAAACTTGTTAAATTATAACTTATTACTTACTTCTTATCTACTTTATATTTTTGTCATTAAATGTTGCTTATATTAAGTAAAAATGTTAAATATTGAAGAGGTACGCTTTAAGAGACTGGTATGCATTTAGCAACTCTCCTCTGTATCTATTTGATTACTTTTTAAATAATTTTTAGCACGTGATATGCATATACATATATGTCATCCTAACTTCTTATAAATGTTTGGATACCTTCAAAACTACACAGGAATTATCATAGAATTTGTATAATTGTCGAAAATCGACCAGCGTCACATCCATATGCTCGTAAACAATGTTTACTGTCTAAACTTTTTCTAGAAATCATGTAGAAATTTATATATTTTTTAAGATTCTACAAAACCTATGACGGAAACTTTTGTAAGACAAAGTGAGACGCTTCGTGAACCTGACGTTTTAGTTTGTACTAAGCTGTTTTTTGCTTTAATGGTCAGAACTATTTGTTTTAACTATCAAGAACTATATAGATCTATTGTAAATAAAGTCTGAACTCTCGAGATCTAATAATATTAAAACACACCTGTATTTTTTAAATGCACAATTTAACGGACTTTTATCTCCGAAAGATTAATACTACATAGTATTATACACTATTGTGCTCTGAAAATGTAAAGTCTTTTAAATATTATGTTTAAAGTTGTATGTAGCGAGAGCAAAAAAGAAAGGGAGAGAGTGTTTGTGTGTGTGTGTGTGAGAGAGAGAGAGGATTATATTTGCTATATACTTGTGTGTGTATTGCGTGCGTACATGCATGTAGGTTTGTATATGTACACGTGCGTGTGTGCGTGTTTTTTTGTTAAAACTTACCTTTGAATATTGCAGAATTAAGAATTCTGGAGGAACTGTCAAACTGTCAAAATATCTTGTGACAGATTCGACGTAACAGCTGGTAACAGCTACGTAGAAGTAAGCGCAATAAGATAATCAAATTATTGATTAATAAATACATTTGACTATATTCCAAGTGTATTTTATTCAATATGAAGTTAATACTTGAAACATAAATAACAAATTTCATTTGTTCTTACAAACCAAATGAAATAAGTAAAGAGAATCCGTTAAATCTAAAAAAGTTATATCTTTATATCTGAGTTATCAATAAACTTTTAAACTTGTGAACACATATACATATATAAATATAATAATTATATATCTATAAATTAATAAAATAAATACAAAATAATAAAATTTTGTTAATAAAAAACAATCGAAGAAAAATGATTAGTGAAGAGCAAATCGAGGAATTGAAAAACATAAATCCAATTGATGTATTTTCAAAAAACGAAGATATTGAAGCAATTCAACTATATGATTCCACAACGTAAGTACTAATACACACGCATACTCGCCCACACGTCCGTACATCAGCACGCCCGTCCGCACACAAGCACGTACACACGCACGCTGCGTGCACACACACACGCGCAAACGCACACACGCGCACACACACGCGCGCACACGCGCGCGCGTCTGTCTGCACACATGCACGCACCCACGTACGCACCCACGTCCACACACGCTTACACGCCGCACACACACACACGTCCGTCCGCACACATGCACACACCAACACATCGGTACACTCAACACACACGCACGCCTGCACATCCTCATAAACATACATCCATATATCCGCAAATTCACACGCACGCCCGCACACCGCACACACGTCCATCCGAGGGGGAAATCACTTAACCGTGAGATAGAGTTCCTGAAATCATGATAAGATTCATATGAAATCCAATAATTACATATGCAATTCCAAGGAATAATTGTATAATATCAAATAAAATCGTTTATTTTACTAAGTAACTTCATATATAGTGAAGAAAATTATTTTACATCAGACACGGAGAGAATTTTCTTTTAAAATTTACCCTGAAAATATGGTGATTGTGGTACAATACAATATTTTAAAGATTTTTACCATGCACTTCAGTAAAATTGATCAAACTTATTTTATACTTTATTGTAGTTTTATTAATGAATGAGAGAGATTTATATTAAAATTCTTCGAAATACAATGTTGTCCCACGATTGTCATATTTTCAGGGTAAATTCTAAGAAAAAATTCTCTCCGTGGATGAAATCGTATGAAATCAAATAAAATCATGTAATCTGTGGGACAATATTTCAGCTAATGGTTACCCCCTCGCGTCCATCCGCATATATGCTGTAACCGTACTCGCGAGCAACGGCACAACTTCGTCGCGTGTTCTCGGTACTCAAAGTACGCAAAAGTATCTTCTCTCCCTCGGTAGCAGAATTT
>NW_017296591.1:46970-48334 GCF_001594075.2 Trachymyrmex cornetzi | reverse complement strand
CTGCCGAGTTAATCAAATGACGCGAATTTCAACGCACGTTCGCAGGTGCGTTTGCACGCGCGCTAGCATGCGCGCTCGCCTACGCGCTCGCCCTTCGAGCCGGTAGGAAGCACGAGTTCGCCACCGACAAGTCCGCACAGTGACGGACAAAATGTCACGTCACAATGCATACACCCACACCCACGCATTGGCATGCCAAAACATATGTATACCTACACATCCACACACGTCTACATGCTCGAACGTATGCATAAACGTACACCCGCATGTCAGCACTAAAAAAAATTTACCTAAAAAGTAATTAAATTTTATAAACAATATAATACAATATTATGCAATATTATTGGATATGTGAATAAGTTTCCGCCATTTTTTAATGAAAAAGATGTATTTATTTAAACAAAACAATACAAAGTAAGTTCATTCAAAGTATGCTCCATCAGAAGCGACAACTTTCCCCCACCTTTCAGGTAATAAACAGATTCCTCGAAGGAAGAAATCTGGTTCTTTTGAAGCGATCCATTTATCAAGCCATTTTTTGATATCTTTATAAGAATTGAATCGCTCTCCAGAAAGGGCCGACAGCATAGACCGGAACAAATGGAAATCTGAAGGAGCAATGTCCGGTGAATACGGTAGGTGGGGCAGAATTTCCCACTTCACTCCTTCCAAGTATATCTTGACCGGTTTTGCAACGTATGACATAGCGTTGTCACGTAGCAGAATCAGCTTATCGTGCCTATTGTCCCATTCCTATTGTTTTTGTTTCAAAGCTTAGTTCAAACAAATCGCTTTGAACGAATATCAACTACTGGGCTCAAAAGCTTGAACACACACCTTTCAAATACATGTATTGCCATTTTATCAAACACACAAGCAGTGCTACTAACGACATCTCTCTAATGGGCGGAAACTTATTCCCATACCTAATATTTTATAATAATAATAATATTGTATTATACTGTTTCTAAAATTTAGTTACTTTTTAGGTAAATTTTTTTTATTAAGGGGAGATATACACCTAGGAGCCGGAAAAAAGGTCATCTTTGTGAATTTTTTTAAGGAAAACTATTTGAAATTTCGGATTGGGAGTTTTTGTATCTAAAAGTATACACATTTAGGAATATGTTCAATTTTTTTTATTAAAAAAAATCGAAAATTGACGAGGTTGTTGTATAATCTTCGGAGCGCCGTAAAAAAATCCGGGTAAACGGTACCCACTGGCGTTTCTTCAAAAAATCATCTGAAACAAAAAAACTAAAAAGATTATTAAATTAGACACTATAATCTAGTACTTGTCATACATTGAGAAAAAAAAGTTGCTGTTTCAAAAAAATATTAGTTGATTCAACTAAATGTAGCGG
>NW_017296591.1:46118-46544 GCF_001594075.2 Trachymyrmex cornetzi | reverse complement strand
AAAATTTGGGAATGAATAAATCATGAAATTCGTCAACTTACATGGAATCATCGATACCAGGCCCATAGTGTAAGTCTTCTACGGTCGACGGAACGTTCGTGTCTTCTAAATTTTGTTGTCGGCGCCATATTCGACCTTCTTTCGTCTGTTCTTGCGCTTGCAGCTCGGCTTTCGCTATGCGAATTTCGTCTTCATAGCTCCACGCAAACCAATCCCCAATAACGCATAACAAAAAAGAATCGTGTATTTATTTCATAAGCTGTCTTGATGTACGGGCACGAAGGAATGAAAGTCGGTTTGCACGATGAACACGAAACTACAATTTTAAAACCGAGCCCTCGAGTGCTTTCTGTTGAGAATCGAACATCACTATCACACTTTTTGCATTTTACACATTCCGATAAGGCAGAAAACACTGTCAGAAAA
>NW_017296591.1:39182-45978 GCF_001594075.2 Trachymyrmex cornetzi | reverse complement strand
TTTTCTTCTTGCTTCGATCTTTGCGAAAAGATCCGGATCGATGAGCTTCCCGAGAACCTTTATATCTGTTATCCATTTTCCTCAGAATATTTATTCACAAACGAAAACTCACTGTAACGCACAGTTGCACGAACGGCAAGCTACTCACGAAACGCGTCCAATTTCTGGCAAGGAATAACGGTCGTGTGATATTTCCGTTATACCTGGACCCGAGCACGCCCGAAAACACAATAGAATCGTAAAACAGGTCTAGATACGCTCTCTTCGAAGGGTCGCTTACCGCTACCTGCCTCTCGGCTCGGCCGCAAAACAGGCGGCACGGCGCGCTCTCGGAGACGGTTCACTTTCTCGGCTGTAACTTCGTTATATATCGAGATATTGACTTGCAATTTTCACCAGATATTCTTGAGACCACATGCTTCAAGAAAATGCAAAAAAAATCGATTTTTTCGACCATGCTAGGTGTATATCTCCCCTTAAATATTTAAGTAGGATTTTAGAAGCCAAAACTTCTTTCAACATCGCTGTGTTCATAACGCGAAATTCATTTATTTCTGAAGATGTATAAAAATTTTAGACATATTTATACATATAATTATTCTTTTTAATAAACATATATTTTAATTTTTCTAATTATATTACTTACTATATAGAAAAGTTATAGGATACGTTGACGGGATAGAAGCTTCTCGCTTAGTGGGGACAAACCAACAGTACAAATTTTATCAATTTTGTCTCAACAACGGCAACGGTAAACGTATTCAAATCGTAGCATGGAACGAAAACGTAGAACGCATAGAAAACTATATACAGGCAAATTATGTAAATTATACATTTATATATATCTCACTTTTTAAAAATATATTATTATCCCATAGAGCACAGAATGTTGAAAGAATGTTGCTGAGATATTGCAACGTTGAATGTTGAAACACAGCGCATTGCATACATGACAATAATGCGATGTGTACATTATTTATATTTTTATATTATTGTCGTATATGCAATGCGTAGTGTACAAAAATGTGTATGCAATGCACTGAGATACGTGGCAAAAATACAAGGTTTCAAAAAATTTATTCTTTAATATGAAAAATAAATATTTCGGATTTCTAATATTTTTTTCATAGTAGTAGACAGTACAAAGTTTTTACTGATATAGTTCGTTTACTATAAACATTGTAAATAATATACTTAATAAATTAAGTTTGTGATAGGTGCGGCATGTATACCGGAGTTACCCTAATATTATAATGTCCCGTGTAGAAATTTGTTAGGGATTTCACTATGTAACATATTTCTGATGAGGCTTTTATCGGGATTTGGTAGGAATGCCATAAGTAAGGCTTCCTTATTTACATCTGATGAGGCCCTTATCGGGATTTGATAGGGATGTATTAATTTTATAAATACTTATTTATTAGGGCCAACTTACAAGGGCCTGGAAAGGATTTATTAGAGATTCCATAATTATATATATAAGGCTTCCTTATTTATATCTGATGAGGCCCTTATCGGGATTTGATAGGGATGTATTAATTTTATAAATACTTGTTTATTAGGGCTAACTTATAGGTGCCTGGAAAGAATTTATTAGGGATGCCATAAGTAAGGCTCCCTTATTTATATTTGATGAGGCCCTTATCGGGATTTGATAGGGAAGTATCACTTTTATAAGAACTTATTTATTAGGGTTAACTTATAGGGGCCTGGAAAGGATTTACTAGGCATGCCATAAGTAAGGCTTCCTTGATAAGATCCTTATCAGGATTTGATAAGGACGTATCAACTTTATAAATATTTATTTATTAAAGCTAACTTATAGATGCCTGGAAAGGATTTATTAGGGATGCCATATTAGTATGTTATTCTCCAGACAAAAATAAGCGACACGTATTTTTTTATATGTGCTTATACACACTTTTAAAGGATAAAACACTCCTTGGAAAAAAATTAATTTTTCTCTTTCGAAGCGAATATCGTCGGAACTGTAAGAGATAGAAAAAAATTGTCTAAAAGAGAAAAACCAAATTTTTTTCTAAAGGGTGTTTCACCCCCTAAAAGTGCGTATGGGCACGTACAAAAAAATATTGACTGGATGTTCGGTTAAATTGCACAAATTTATATCAGGATTATATTGACAGATATATCAGAACTATACGTTCATTAACATTCGTGGATCATCGAAGTAGCAGTTTCCGTACAATTACAGAGGTCAAGCAACGCGAATGGTGGTTCGCATTCGGATGGGTGACCGTTTCAAATTAACATAAAGTTAATTCCCGTAATATTTCCTCATAAGACCCTGATAATTTTTCCTTACAGGGCCCTGATAAATTTTCTTTACACGGCCCTGATGATTTTTCCTTATAAAAGCCCTGATAATTTTTCCTTATAGGGCTCTGATAATTTTTCCTTATAGGGGCCTGATAAACAATTTGTTACATGCCATGTAGAGCTCAAGTAATCTGCCCTAATAGGTCCCGATAAATTTTAGGGTATACTATAAGGCCCTTTTGTAAACCCTAACAATTTTCTACACGGGATTCCATTATTATAATCTTATTAAAATGCTTTTCATATATGCATAATATATGTTATTTATAGCATTAGAAGGATATATAAAAACCAATTTTAACAGCATTCACAACAATAGATTAAATAAAAAAATTGGTTGTGGGTCCGTCACGGATGGCATATATAAATTGCAAATTAATATAATAAATTTTAAAAAAGATGATTATAATGAATTATATATATATATATATAGATATTCGTAAAGGTGATAAAATAGAAGTGACAGGAATAATGTGTCAAACAGGTATAAATTAATAATCTTTAAGGGAAGATTCTCGTCTAAAAACTTGATTTTTTAGGCTGATTTTCACGAATTTTTTCTGAAAAATTCTTAAGGTTTAGTCAAATCCTCTCTTAAGCTTAAAAAATGATATGTGCTCTTAATATTTATGCTTTAATACTATGTATATAAACACATATACAATATTTAAATATATTTTTCATTATTATTAATATTTGAATGAATTAATGCGTATAACAAATAAAATTGTTCAAAGAAGTCAACACATTAAATAAAACAATTATTGACTTAAAAAGAAATAATTAACTATTAGCTATAGTATTATTATTAGTATCATCATAGGAAAAACATTACTTTAGTATATAACTTAAAGTGCAAAAATACGTTATTATAAGAATATACGCTTTTATAAAAAGATATGCTGTTATAACAATGAGAAAAATATTCGATCAGATAACGATCAGATAATCCTCGACTTTCTCGTGATGCAATAAATTATTTGCTATGTAAAGCTTTATTTTTTCCTTAAAAAACATAATTTCGTAACCCTGAAACCTGTAAAATATATCGCAAACTAACAATAAGATCTAATCGACATGTTACGTAAAAGTGTAAAATAATTCCTGAAATGCTCAGCTGTCAAAAAACTGTCGCAGCACTGCCGCAGTGATTTTTGACACGACTAAGAAATATATTATTATTTCATATTTTATAGGTTTTAGGAAATAATTATGTTTTTAAGAGGAAAAATTATAAAATAAAATTTTACTATGTATCTAAAAAACTAGATTTAACAAGAGTTTAACCTTGATATTATTGTAACGGAACAACATAATTTTTTCCATCACCCATTATGTGAATGTTATAAGGAAATTTATTTGCCAAGTTATCCCACTGTATTAATAACCACTGAGCATCTTCATTTATTGAAATTTCGTAAGCCTGCAAATGATTTTGAAATGAGATTGTTGTTAATGGAGACAATATAAAAGTAATATTTTTTTTATCCAAGAGAATGTACAGAAGTAATCCAAATTCCAACAAGGTGTCAAATTCTGTATCATTTATTTGCAACACGGTTTTTTATTGTACTTAATATTGTTGATTTTAATGGAACCAAAAACATTCGCCCGTTCAAAGAAAGTAACGTTACTTGTTTTTATTTAGAGTGTAATCGTATTTCCTTTATGTCATGCAATACACCTATAAATTGTCCGCATTCTATAGGATTAGTAAGACCTTTTCTGCTTAAAAATCTGTAAGACAATTCCAGTTGTTGCTTAATGCACAATGTTAGTAGCAAATTTACGCGGTAATGCGAAATTTTAGCAGTAGCCTTTAGTTGCTTATGGAAAGCTTCATATCTCATAACCCAAATATGACGCACAGGACCTACTTTTTTCAGAATTCTGGGGTAATGCAAAAGTATATTAAACTTAGGCTTTAATGTTTGCTCGAATAAATGGCGATAAAGTTGGTGATGCTCTGCAATTAAAGTTTTTAGATAAGAAATTGAAGATTTAGAAATCGTTCTCGATGGCAGAATATCAAATATTTTGTACAAAACTAGATAAAAATCCCACACAGATTCAGTTGAAGGAACTAGATCACCAACTACAATAGGAAAGTAAATCACCAATGCCAACATTTCTGATGCACTCATAATTGTTACGTCCTGCAGACGCAGATTCTTTTCTTTCGAGAGAATCGGCTCCGCCGCAACTACGATTGGCGCCTGCGAGACGCGAGCAGGGGTCCCCTTATAAAAATTGAAAAACAGACCACCCAGGCCGCGAAAAACTGGTAAACGTCAATCAACCCGGAAAAATAACAACACTAACGCAGGCCTAAAAGGGACAAAATTGCGAAAAATATCACAAACGGATCTAAGTCACGCGATGATAAAAATTCAAGCTATTGTCCGAATTGTTGACCAACAACTCCACCTTCAAAAAAACAGGCGCCGCGTCGCTACAAAAACCATAAAAACATGAGATAATGTCTCACAGCTGTTTACTTAGCCATATTTTCCGCGAGGATGACGGAATTGATCACTCGCTTAAAGCAATCTTGCCCCTTTTTAGAGAAAACATAAATCATTCCTTTTGTTCTCTAAACCTCTTTTAACAGTGTACTTTAGATTAACAACGATAGGACACCTTAAAAATCGTAAATCTCGCGCGACATTGCAACTAACTATTGCATCCTAGACAAAGGGCACTACGCCCTTTTTCGGGGTATAAATAGAGGCCCCGCGGAAGCGTAGTCGCTCAGAAAATTTCTAACAGTTGCCGAATCCACGTCGCTAGTTCACAACATAAAGTTTAACAATAGCCGTCGGAAGTGCGCGGTAAATCTGTCACGCCGAGTTCTAAAAAAATCTGTCAGGCCGAGTTCTAAAATATCTGTCACGCCGAGTTCTAAAAAATCTGTCACGCCGAGTTCTAAAAAAATCTGTCACGCCGAGTTCAAATCCACGCAAGGTTCGCGGAAATTATTTGGTCCGGTGACCTCCGAAGTTCACAGAGGGCACACATTCGCCACCGCTATCCTTAGCTAGCCTTACGTGGACGCTGGGAACTGACTCACTCGACCATAATAGTAGGGGAGGCCAAGCGGGGATTTTGGGATTTACTCGAGCGCGTCAGAATAACATAAAGGGGGAAAGCTTGCACCCTAATAAGTACCCCCACCACATATTAAACCTCTATATAGAGCCGGGGGTCCACGGGAGCCCGTCAAGTTAGTATCTAACTCGAGCGCGTCAGATTAAGGTATGGTGTGTTAATTACATGTAGAAAAGTGTACATTTCAATAATCTGACGATTTCAGCGTGACGTAAGGAAATGGGAGAGTCACAAAGTTGCAAAAAAAAAACGTGACATAGATTTTTTGACCCCTTCCTACAGCTAACCACACTACGCAAACCGTCAGATTAATATTTATCCGTTATCAGAAACACATGGGTCGCTTACAATATTAATATCTGACACGCTCGAGTACTTCATTGTCACTTTTGTGACAATGTTATTTTTGAAAGCCTGTATACGCTCCCCCCACCACTGAAACGGCATACATTATATAACATTTTTTTCTTTTTAGCATCTAATCTTCACAATCCAATAGGTCCCCACGACGCTCGAGTAAATCCACATTTAGCCTCACGACCTCCCCTACTATAATCAACATCACCAGTAAGTCTACATTTGCGTGTCACCCTCCCCCCCTTTTTTGTACCAGCGCGCACCCGACCGCATACACACATACACACACACACACACACACACACACAGAAATTGTAGCAACAAAACAACTCACATACATCCGCTCACGAAACGAGTATTATAAAAAAAAACCAACATTAATCATGTAAGTTAGATTTAATTCATTTATATATATACAGGGTGGACCAAATGAGTCTATAATGGGAAATATTTCGAAATAGAGGCATAATACAAAAAAATACTTCAGACAAAAGTTGCAGGGGGCAAAGGGGGACACGCAATGATATCATTGACTTTGATCTTGAATCCGATTTTCAAGGTTATTTCGGAGTTAAAATTTCTTTAAACTTTGACCTTGATAATGGTAGTACTTTGTAGGTCGTTCATGCTCGATAGGCCATTGGACCTTTCAAAGTGACTTGAACCTTTCGTAAAAGCTTGGAATGTCAGTCGACACACTTTCAGCTGTTTTCGCATATTTGACCTTCATTTAACCTTGAAATTACTTTCACAAAAATACCATTTTGTACGTAAAATTTCCCGTTCTTTTCAAATCCGGGATAAAAAATAGGGGTTCCCATTTAAAGAAACCATTTTAACTCCGAAATAACCTTGAAAATCGGATTCAAGGTCAAAGTCAATGATTCCATTGCGTGTCCCCCTTTGCTCCCTGCAACTTTTGTCTGAAGTATTTTTTTGTATTATGCCTCTATTTCGAGATATTTCCCATTATAGACTCATTTGGTCCACCCTG
>NW_017296591.1:28219-38444 GCF_001594075.2 Trachymyrmex cornetzi | reverse complement strand
TACGCTATCATACATTTTTTGCGCGTTATAAGTTAAAAATTAAATTATTTTTTTCTCTTTCGAAGTTATACAGCGACACCATTTTGAATTTTCGAAAAGACCACGGTTCATTTAAAAGCTCTTTTCAAGACGAACATTTTCCGGGGTCAAACGTTGAAATCCGTCCATATCAATTTTGGACAGAGGCTTGATCGATTTGGCAAAGAATACCCCATATATATTTTATTTTTCTTAAATGAAAGTAAGTTTTTGTTCTCCTTGTGAAGTCGCATTCGATTTATAAATCGCCCCTCCCGAATATCCCGTACTCCCGTAACGCTTAAGATTGCACGAGGTCCAGTCCCAGATCAAAAGGATTAAGTTCCTTGAACTAAAAAGTAGGACCAACGTTCGCACTGTCCATCGGAACAGGTGTCATAGCGTCCCTTCAGAACATTGACCCACATTCCGGGACTTTAAAGGAGTGCTAACGACTCACAGCTGTACGCTTCCGTGCGTATACCTGTGAGATTGAGTCAACCGTCCTTCCGTACCCTCTCCATCTTCCTCTCTCGCCAATACTCAGGGTTAGACGTAACATAATTATACATCTTTTTTTCAAATGTTCAGGTATGATTAAAGGTATTGGATTACCCGCGTCTGCTTCCAAAAGTTGTAACCGTACTCGCGAGCAACGGTACAACTTCGTCGCGTGTTCTTTGTACTACTCGTACGCAAAAATATCCTCTCTCCCTCGGTAACTGAATTTTGCGACAGCCAGGCGGTTTTTCGGCCAAAATTGTAATTCTTATTACTAAGTTGGGCGCCAGGCACGAGAGAGCGTGCCCCTCTTTCCGAAATCTCCTCACTTTTGCCCGTAACCGATTCGCGACGGCAGGGGGTGGGTCGCAAGAGGTGTGGGAAATTTGTCGGAGGGCGAGAGAGATAGGCCACAAGAATACTACGCGAGAGCGTAATAATAAGAACAACTATATTTGAGGAAAGATGGTAAAGTAGAATTAATTACATTGATGGCGTAATTACAAGTACTTTCCGGAGCTTCGCTCCTCCGCTCTACTCGATACTCTCGGTACTCGCACAGAGAGCCGATAACTTACTTCTAGCGCCGAACGCCGGTCATACGTTACAGCACGAGCCCCGACCTTCCCCGCGGTATCTTCCGACGGTGTCAAACGCCCGCCCCTCGACAACCGGCAAGAACCCGTACCCGCTGTATCACCAGACTCCCGGACGTGTAACGCCGGCCCGCGGCCGACGCCACGGCGATGGTGCGACGCGATTATAGCGAACACCTCTATGCGACACGACTCTACTCGACAACGTGAATTCCGGAAACGGACTCTACTCGGTAACACCGCAACCGGAAGTTAACTCGGCAACACGACAATCCTCGTTCCGAGGCGATAGCACAATGCTCGGTGACACAATTATAGCAAGCGTGTCCACGCGACGCGATACAAAACGGTAACGCAACTACTATAAGCGTCGTTACGCGACACGACGAGACTCGACAACGTGACTACGCGTTTCTATGCGACTCTACTCTCCTCGGAAACCGGAAGTGACTCCCCTGTGGCGAGAGGAACGAGCGCGGCTCGGCCCTCGATTCTCTCCAAACGACTCTAATTTACTTCCACTCGGCAGCGAATATTACTCCCCTTACTCTGACTCTCGAAACGCGACAGCTGAGGATTTCCAAGCTCGCGAGGATGGCACATGGCTCGCGGTTCCGCGGCTCTACACGGCAGCCATTGCGCCGATTCTATCGTTACGGTGCGAGTTGGCTTACGTGCGATCCACCCGGCTACGTACCCCGGTCGGCAGCTTTACAAGCGATGATGCTCGTCTCACCCTCGTCGTCTCCTTCGTCCTCCCGGCCTCCTCTCGCTAATCTCTCGAAAACTTTCTGCGTCCTCGGGCTCGGCCTCGGCGACAGCGATCTCATACCTCCTTTACACCGTCGGCTCACTCGTCCACAGAAAGAGCGAAGCACAGAACATATACTAAGAGAAGCGCAAGATCCATGTTAAACCACGGAAACAAATACGATTGCAGCGCTCCAAATGAGTTGGCCCTTGTACTACAGCTGCGTTCGCTTTGGCGCTTACAGTGCTTGTGAGCATCAATTGTCCTTACTTAATATTAATTTAATAAACAAGGGTGAAACGACATTTAAAGTAAAAAAAAAAAACAAATGAGAATACAATAAAAAGTTAAAACATTTATTATAATCATAAAATATATGAGACAACATTCTCAGTCTTATAATATCACAACAAGAAATACATAGTGTTCAGAATTAGAGCGTTAATTCGTGCGGTCGTCGAGATCGCTCGAGAAACTTCTTATCTTCGAATCTTTGTTGATTCGACTTTCGAACAATGTCGACGTCGAGAGTGAGTGTTTGTGTGCCGATGACGACGAGAGTCTTTCGACACAGAAAAAAGGCCCTCGTCGTACTTGGTGTGTTACCCCCTGATTCGTCGCTCGTTGCTGGGCCGATGTTATCGGCGAATCGCGTTATCGCTTCCAAAATCAAAGCCGCGAGTCGTTCGAGTTCGCGCGACGAAAGTCAGTACGAATCTGGAGAGCGACGGGTCGAGAGGGCTCCGTCGAAGTGTCCGAGCGAACCCGGCGCAAAAATTAATCGTCTTAATTGTCGTTAACGGGGGAACCTGATCGAAGGCTCCCGCCGCCGGCAACACATAGTCATATGAGACATCAGTTTTTAATTATCACAAAGAAAAATATCAATTCCTGCACACACAATCAGGAAATTTTTTTTATAAAATTGAAAAGAAGTAATGTTGCTAAAATATTTTACGGAAACTTCGGAAATCAAATCCAATCAACAAAAATTTTAAATGAATTGTAACAAAAAAAAATAAAAATCAATCGAAATACAATTTGTTTCTAAAAAAGGAATAATTTTTTTTACATAATATAGTTCCGAAGCTCCTTTCAGTCATTTTCGTTCTTAATCTAGATATAATATTCGTCATTTTTTATACTTAAATAAACTTTGGTATATAAAAATACTTAAATGATATAATCACAAATCACAGTACACAGCCAGAGACCAAATACAATTAATTAACATTAAAATAAAAAATGAGAATTTAATTAAATTGAAAATAAAATTTTACCATTTCACTTAACGAAAACAAAAAATATGCAGAAACAAAAAATGTTTGTCTCACGTTCCACATTATTTGTACTATAATACTATAAATACAAAAATAAAAATATAAAAATTTCGCATAAAAAAATATTTTAAAAAGAAATTGTAACAGTAAGTCTTTGGAACAAAAGATTAAGTAAAAATGAAAAAATGTTAAAATATGTGAAATAAATGATTTAAGTCGATTTAAATCTTTTGACTTTTTTATAATGGCCTGAAGTTAATTCCCCTGATTCCTTTTTATCTTTGACATATTTAAAAATTAAGAAGGACAAACACTTTTCGACGATCATATTATCACATCGATGTATGTCGCAGAATTCGCTATTGTAATTATTAAAGAATATATCTTTGAAATTTGATTCTAATTTCGATTTGTGTCCATTTTCACTCAAAAAGTGATATAATCTATTATAAATATTTTCTATTAATGTCAAGACCTGATTACTTGGATAGGTTAATGCGTCTTTTGTAGAATATTCCTTAAAAACCGTGTATAAGTGATGTTCTTGTTGCGAAGAAAATAAACTTCAAGAGTACACTTGTCGATATTCTCAAGCGATTCACTTTCTTCGTTTTGAATGCTGTGTGCGGATCTTTTTAGGAATTCTCGAAAATTGTCTAAATTTTCACACTTGTCATTTTCACAATTCGAATTGGAGATCGGAACGGACAAATTATTTAAAACAACAGTTTTTAAGGCTGCTACAAACTGGTGGCAGGTGGGGTTTGTATTTGTAATACCATGTTGACGTATTTGACAAAATAAGTTTTCTAATGGATCTTGATTTAAATTTCGTAAATTCAAATGCTTTAAGCCGAGAGCTTTCAATTGATGCCATAAATACATCACTGATCTTATTGTTGTTATCCATCCTTTCACGAAATGATATTTACTTGTGACATCCTCTCCTGATGTTAATTGTAATAATTTCCATTTAGTCATTTCTGGTAATAATTTGCTCCACAATTCAAAATGAGGTGAGTCTTCTTGTAAGCAAAATCTATACTTTTTTCCATCTTCTGGTTTTAATTTCCAGCCATTTAAGGAATCAAAAAGATCATCTATTAATTGCGCAAACTCTGCCGTTTGTAACGATTCTACAGGAAACAATCCATTGACGTTAGATATACTAAAAGATTGAATTGCAGCAGCAACAGATCGACTTAATTGACGCGCTGCAACTTTTACTCTCATTTTTATAAAGGAATCTTTAAAGTTAAAATCATTTTTATTTAATTTGTAAAGTTGCTTAAATGAAAAATTTTGCTCAATATCAAAAGCATTTTGAATATATTAAAATTTAGCTACTTTATTTTCAGAAAATTTTATTTTACATCGGAAAAAAGCATTACGAGTGCATTTCAGTAAATGTGGAACATCATAAATTACTACTATGACTTCCTGATTAACTACGAACGTGTAGCTAGTTGGGTCAACCTTATTCTCTGCACATAATTCGGATAGGGCTCTTCTTTGCGTGGAACCTTGGTCACAAACTGTTGCTTTTACTTTGATACCAATTTCCTGAAGTTGCAAAATAATATTTATTACTATAGATTTTAAGTTGCTACAGGAAATTGTATTAGCCGTGAAGTAATAAGCAATTACTTGCTTCCAAGATCTTTTCAGGCCACGAATCATAAAAACGAGCGCGTGATTAGCAGTTTTAGAAGTTCGACCCAACTCACCTATGTCTTCATAACCAGTAATCTTTTCTTTATGTGCTTCATAGTGATAACCTTTACTTAAAGATATTTCATCGAATACTAAAGTGCAATATCTATCTAGTTCGTCCATTTCATCGCTTTTTATTTTTAATTGTTCTAGAAGGAGTTCATTTATTCCAGTGTCAAAAGGAATCTCTGATAAAACTTGTTTAAGTGTGCGGATTGATGGCAATTGAAAGTAGGTGGACGAATATTTGTAGAGGCGAGGACTCCGTTCGTACATCGACAAAGCGAAAGTCTTATCCTCTTCTGTCCATCTTCTTCCAACAGGAGTGCGATCTGCATTTCGTAATTGTGAATTGATAAAATTTGTTGTAACGCTATTCAGTTTATTATTAATGCATTCAAAAACATTATCGTCATACATAGATTTTAATTTCTTTAAAGCATTCCTTTTGTTACGAAGTTGTTTTTTCATTTTACACAATTGTGCAGTAACTGTACGATGAATTTTATACATGCCCTTTTTTCGCGGTGACATTGACTTTAAAGTTGTTCCTATTTCTTTTAAAATTCCTCTTTTTCGTTTTTTTTATAGGAGTTGAAAAACCATCATTAAGTTCTAAATGATTAAAATTCTCATTATTACAATTAATATCCTCATAAATATTTAGCTCGATATTATTTTTACTTGTTGAATTTATTGAGCAATTTCTAGAGTGACTATTAGGAAATTCTGTTGGAGTTATTTCATAAATCTTGTCACTATTTACGGAAGTGGAGATATCACATGAGGCAGCATACGCAATTTTAGAAGAATCGTTACAAACGGCAGATTCTGATACAGCATTAATAAAAGAATTAGTGATTTCAAAATTTTTAGGTATAGCATTTTGATTTAAAAGATGCTTCGAAAAATTTACGAAATCTTCTTCACAAAAATGATCTTCGCAAATGCGCAAATTTTGACAATTGATTGAAGTATCAATACCACAAGCAAGCTTCCATTTCATGCAAGTGTTAGAATTTATGGGGAATCGATAAAAATGTTTGTTAATAATTTTATGGGCCTCATCTTTCGACCAATAGTAGCTGTTGCCACATTTAGGGAACATACAAGAAAATTTTTTTCGCGAAGGCATTATAGAAAATATCTATTTCAAATGACATTAATATTCTTTTGTAGAATTTAAACATAAAAAGAAGAAATTTAATTAAATTGAAATCTACACAAATTAATGTTATTGTAAATTGAAGCTCTATCCAAGAAATCAGTTAAATTTAATCGTCGAAAGGAATCTATTAATATATATCATCAGTTTTTATCTTACATTCTGATATTGCTTTGCCCAGTTTCCTCTTACATTTTATATTGTCTTGCTCAGTCTTCTGTTACAGTCTGTATTGCCTTGTTTCTATAATATTCCATTCTTGATACTTCTTTTCTTCGGTCGATATCATATTCCTAGAACATAACATGCAACATTACAATTGTTTATACATTTTTGTCTCATAAAAAACAATATGCAGTAAAAATTAATTCAATAAAGTTTGTAATGAAGAACAAACCTGAACTTTAACCAATGTGTGTGTATGTGTGTGTGTAAACATGGAACCTTTTTTCTTCCCTCTAGGCACTTCTAATGGAAAACATACATAAGCTTTGAATGCCCTTCTCATTGTACTTGTAAGTATGACATCAACAGTTAAAGCAGATTGTTACATTTTCGTGCATAATATTCATGGATAACAGATGAATGTGGTGATCTGAAAAACACATTTTTATTCGTTTATATATTATTCGAAAGAATATAAATAAGTTCAAAGTATAAAAGACAAGGGGCTAAGAGCAACAGCGGGTTATTAGTTGCTAACATTTAACCTTTCTTAAAATTACATAAAATAAAAACAGACACTACATAACGGACACATACATAACGGACGCATACATAAACTCTACAATTACATGGATTTAACAAGCTTAATTTTAATCAGTCTTTTTCGATAAATGTTCTTAAAAAGCAATTTTAATTTGTCGTGTAAATTGACTTACTTAACATTGAAAATGACCTAATGTAAAGTTGAAACATCTGTTTTTATTTTGTATAATTTTAAAAAGGATTAAACGTTAGCAACTAATAAACTGCTGTTGCTGTTAGTCCCTTCTATATTTGAATTTTTTTATGAAGCGTCTTTATCACAAATCTAATATAAATAAGAATATTCTCTTTATTTTCTCTTGACCCTTAATGATTTAAAGTTATGTGAGATTGCCCTCTATCTAACTTTCGAATTTTTTGCTCTTCGTTTTTCACAATTTTTCCTTTTTCAACAGTATCTGAAATGACGGAAAAAAATGTGTTATACGTGGCTGACAAAATGTTACATTCTGTCAAAACGAAAGATTCTTCTTCGTACATTCATTCTCGTACATAAGTAGAAACATTACCTAATAAGACCTTTCCAAAACACTTGAACATAGTCTCAACGAGATGAGGCACAGAGTACAGGGAGTAATGCACTACGCACTTTCTCCTTTTGGTTAATTTGGTTTCCCTTCGTTTGGTTTTCCGACTCAAGTATAGAGCGTATAGAGTCACAGCATGCAGAAATGACGGATCCAATAAATAACCTCCTCGGGAAGCAAAGGTCTCAATTCGATTAACACACTATTCACTTTCGTCTACCGCTACCAAAGACATATGTCTTTGACCGCCACATTTCGGTTGACAGCTGAATGCGTGCGCATACGTTTTACCCCCGTTTCTAGTTGGCCCGTCGGCCATGTCTGTTTCCAGTTTCAAGATCTAACTTTCCCTCCCCTGGAGTGAGGCCCGGGAGCTCCCGGCGGATTCTCGCAGGCTGCTTAGCGCTCCCCCCCCCCCTCCTACAGGGGGAGGTAGTCACGCTGATTGGCTTTCGCGTGTCACGGTATCCGCGCATGCTGTGCAGGCCCGCGCGGCCTTGAATCCTGGCTCATACGAGCGCGCCGTGAACATCCCTGTTAAGGGTGGCGCTTCTGCCCACGGCCCCTGCACTTCCTGGCCTGGCGGAGGAGATCGGAATGGATTTCCTCCTCGCTCCCCGTCGGGGCCCTAGGCTCCCGACGGGCGTCCGTCCAGCTCCTCACGGGTGGCCGGGAATTCTGGCCTTCTCCGGTGCTCTGCAAGGGGTGCATGGTGAAAGTATGGTTCTTTTTGTATGCGACAGCGGTTACAAGCAATGATATAAAATGATACAACCTGCTAATCCGGGCTCCCGGATGTGCGTCCCTCTCTCTCAGCTTCTTCGGCCTTCCTTCCAGCTTCGTCCTTCTTCGGTCTTCCTTCCAAGGGTGGTGGGCGAGATGACACGATGATACAATGCAATTTCACAGCAGCTGCCGAGCGTGATCCGTGGCGCGTTTACGCTTCCTGATACGCTTGATCATTACGCAAAAGAAATGCTAATATAAAAGAAGAAAATCTGCCGAGTAAAATAAGTGGCGCGAGTTCTAACGCACGTTCGCAGGTGCGCTTGCACGCGCGCTCGCATGCGCCCTCGCCTACGCGCTCGCCCTTCGAACCGGTAGGAAGCGCGAGTCCGCCGTCGACGAGTCCGCACAGTGACGGACAAAATGTCACGTCACAAAGTTTAAAATATTTAATTCTTTCGTTTAGTTGTTCTAAACTAAAATATTTCTTTTTAACAAAACAGTTAATTATTTCGGCCATGTCATATCTCAAAATTCCTTCTAAAAAATCGTGCATTAAATCGCCATATATATTTTTCGTAACATGAAAATTTGGCAAAATTCATACAACACACTCTTCTTTAATTTCATATGACAGACATGAGCTGTCATTCGTATCATTTTCAAAGTTACGCAAATTTTCTTCTTTTTCACTAATTTGATACTTAGTGTCATTTTTATGATCTCTACAAAAACGACAAAAATAATTAAATTGAAAACTTTCATGAAAACCTAAGATCGAATTTAAACCTGAATTGTCACCCAATATTAATAACAATGTGAAATAAACTTGTACATCTTTTCCTGATGATGTTGTAATTGTAATACCTTCAGTTTCTAAATATTTTAATTGTTGAATAATTTTATAGAATGTACTTTTGTTTCTGTATTGCACTCGATCTACAGAAAAACAAAGCTGAGCTAAGAAAATGTTATCCAGAGAAGAAATATATTGTACAGGTACGGAAGCAATAGAAATATAAACAGCACCTATTTTGTATATACCAGATTTTGAACCTAACGGATTGTTTGGTTCAAAATCGTCGTAAAAAAGATATAAGGGAAATACAATTTTATTAGGAAACTTCTGTTTTACTTCTTTCCATAACTCTGCTTCTACACATATTTTTTCGTCATATAAAAATTCTTCCTCTTGCATATAACAAATAATATCATCGAACATATTCGGTAATTCTGAAAACTGTTCGAAAATTTTATGCAAATCTATAATTTGTCCTTTGGATTTTTCAACAATCATACTTACTTCATCCGATTTTTTCTTTTTATTAACAACAGATCTTCCTCCTACAACAAAAGAATTGGCCTCAATATAACATTTATTTTTTTTAAATAACTTTCAATATTTTATATTCAGTTTCAAACATTAAAAAAAAATATACTATTTATTTCATTAGAAATAACACAAACTGCGTTAAGAATATCTTCCGCAACATTTAGATTCTTTAAGGTTGATTCTATACAAACTAATATAATGTTACATAGTTCTTTTGCATTATTTACCACTGCTATAACAATATTTCGAAGCAATGAAGAATTATTGTACATTTTCGATATAAAATTGAGCATATCATTGTAAAACAGTTCAGAACTATCGAATGGTTTATCATTTATACATTTAGTTTCATCAGATTCATCAACAGAATCGTCTTGGATAACATTTTCATATTCTAAAAGATTTAAATTGTTGGATCTTTTTTGTTTCCCTGCATCAGAGTGTAATAGTATATCATCTTTTGTATGATTACACAGGCCTGCAAAATTGGAGGTGTTGAAAGTTGATTGGGATTTAACTATGTTTTCTTACGTAATTTTTCGAGCTGAATCCGAATCCGGCGGCAGAATTGCTCTATCACGTCAGGTTTTTGAGAAAAGTGAGGTTAAAGGTGTCAAAATTGACGTTTTTTGACATATTTGTAATTTTTTTGCTAGCGAAGTAAATTTTTTTTTCTACTTTCGTTTAGGCCATCTGAAAGTGTCAACATTTATCTTCAAAATATATTTTTTTTAACGCCGTACGTTTTTTTTTTTACCGAGATAATCTCTGTGTAGTCACACAAAGAAAAACATTTTTGACACAAAATGTTTGTGTGATTACGCAGAGATTAACTATGTTTTCTTAC
>NW_017296591.1:24329-25476 GCF_001594075.2 Trachymyrmex cornetzi | reverse complement strand
GGATAAAAGATGCTCCAGTACTCGGAAAATCGTCAAATGAGGAAGTTGTTGCGTTCATTCGAAAATACGTGACGTGCGACATTCCAGACGAAAGCGTTTCGCCAATGTTGTACGAAACGGTTAGAAGTGATCAAAATCATAAACATAACTCGTATTGCATGCGTACGAAGAAAACCGAAACGAATATTTACAGAAAGTGTCGATTCGATTTTCCTCGACCAGTTACTGAAAACTTTGTTTTGAGAGACGTCATTACTTCGATAGTGGGTAGAAAAACTTTACGCAGTAAGAGTAGATTGTACGATCTTCCTCGGAAGAAGTCGGAAAGGTTTATCAATGATTATAATCCGGCTATTAAATTAGCTTGGAAGGGAAATATGGACATACAGTTTATTGGAGAACAATCAGAGTTTTTAAACTCTTATTTAACAAAATACACGACAAAATCGGAAAAATGCAATATGGACTTTGCAATGATAGATTCCAATAAGCCGTTGGCATCGAAACTGTGGAATTTTGCGATGCGTTCATTGAATAATAGAGAATGTGGTGCTTTAGAAGCTGCAGACACAATACTAGGTCATCCCTTGCATGGTACGGATAGTGATACCATTATCAAATGGATTGATGTTAATGAAGTAAGAAACAGAAAAGTTAAAACATTCAATGAAATTAAAGCTCTCGATGAAGAATCTACGAATATTTATTGTCCGTCGCTCATCGATGATCATTATCCGAAAAGAGCTAAGGAATTGGAATCATTGAATTTGTACGATTTTGCTAGATTTTGGGAAATTACGAAACAGATGCCAAAAAATGACGAAGTCGAATATTATAAACTTGTATCGGGTTTATTTTTAAAAAAACGAAAAACGTGTTGTTTAATTAACCATTATCGATTTAATGTTAAAACTAAACCCGAAAAATACTTTTATTCGTTACTTTTTTTGTTTAAACCGTGGAGAGATTTGAGTGAACTGAAAGGCGCTTACGAGACTTATATGGATGCCTTTAAGAATTCAGAGTCGGCTTTGATGAAGGCGATGAAATATCACGAAAGGCTCGAAGAAATACAGAAAGCTTTTGAGAACGTAGCTGAATTAATCGCGAAGCGCGAAAATGAGCTGAAAGCAGACAGAGAGAGATC
>NW_017296591.1:22956-23273 GCF_001594075.2 Trachymyrmex cornetzi | reverse complement strand
TTGTCAATGGAACGATAGGCATTGTAATTGCGATTCATCGCTCTGTTGATGGAAATCGTATTGATTCCGTTACAATAGTTACTTCTAATAAACAAGTCATAATAACGAGAGTAGATATTAAATTCGAAGTATTCCACAAAATAGTGGTACATCGGAAACAATTTCCATTGTCTCTTAGTTATGGAATAACTGTACATAAAAGTCAAGGAATTACGTGTAAAGATTACGTGTAAAAATGCAATGATGGATTTAGGAACGAGTGTGTTCACTGATGGTCAAGTGTATGTAGGTCTGTCACGAGTGAGTACACTGGAGGG
>NW_017296591.1:22497-22879 GCF_001594075.2 Trachymyrmex cornetzi | reverse complement strand
TGTTCAAATCTCAGCTACCACAAATCAATTCGTCCGAGAAAAAGGCTGTGAAAATTTACGACTGTCGATGGGCAATACCTCATATCATTGATGATGTACAGAATTACGGTTATGCTGAACCAGAAAGTATAGTTACATGGAAAATATTCGGCCTTTGCAATGACGATCGTGTTTCGTGCTATGCTAATGTAACATTGCAATGTGCGTTTCATTGTGTGTGTCATGTGTGTGTCATTGTGTACGTATCAGGCAACAAATACTTAAAAATAGAGTATCGAACGCATTGACTGATTCTGTCTGCGCGTATGCTGAGCGTAAACGTTGCAATATTTTAGCGGTTAGAAGATCTGTCGGAGAACGCTTCGAAGAACGAACACAACAA
>NW_017296591.1:21609-21930 GCF_001594075.2 Trachymyrmex cornetzi | reverse complement strand
ATGGGGCATATATGTTGTTCTTGGAGCAGATTAAGTAAGGATTAATTAATCTGCTCCAAGAATATAACGGAATTCTTAGAATATAACGGAATTCTTTGAATACGTTTACGTGAATCTAAATAAATTTTTCAGAATATCGTAACAATTAATCGTTTACTTTGGCGCTGTATAAGTCTGGATCTGCAATAGGATTTTAAGCCTTAAGAAATGGGCGACTGACAGTCACTTATTCTTCTCGGATTCAACTGTAATTGGTCGATTTCTTACAACTTACGGCTTAAAACATTTATTGTAGATCCGGGGTAAGGGCTGCTGTAAGCG
>NW_017296591.1:20763-21096 GCF_001594075.2 Trachymyrmex cornetzi | reverse complement strand
CGAGAATAGGCGATGGAGGAGCCTATTCTTTATTTTAAATATATTCTATTAAGAATTCATTCCGTTGCAATTGAAATAAATAAGTAAAATATATGGTCCGTATTTCTCATAATTATAACAGTTACATATAACATATACTATTCATTCTTCAGTATATATATGTACCATTTGCTTCATTGTAGCTTATACAAGGTTAAGTTACAGGAATCGAAAACTTATCCATTTGTGATATTGGTGTATTTGTACTCTGAAAAGTATGTGATATAGCCCAAAGCTATCATTAAAATGAAAAGTCTAGCCATGTTCAAAAATGTAAGCAGATCTTCAAAAATG
>NW_017296591.1:14734-19313 GCF_001594075.2 Trachymyrmex cornetzi | reverse complement strand
TTGAGAATACGCTTTATGTATGTTCACTTTGAACTGAGACTTTGAATAATATATCAGTTACTTTTCATAATAATATATATTGTTACATAATTATTTCAATTGTTAAAGGTTTACATTTTTGAAGATCTGCTTACATTTTTGAACATGGCTAGACTTTAGTTAAATCCCAATCAACAAAACCATGCAGGCCTGTGTTATTAATAAAATGCTTCTTTAAACCATTTAAAGTAGGAAAGGCGCCCTGACAGTTATTTTGCTTGCAGATAAAATTTTGAGCAAATGGATGTAAATGTCTAATATGATGTATCAAAATGTCGACACTTATAAACGATTTTAAACATTCGAAGTATATCATATTTCTACATTTTATTTCGCTCTCCATATTAACATATACATATATGTATATCAATCTGTATGTATTATATATAATATAAATTTTTTTTTTATTTGACAAATAAAGAGCTCAGTGCTCATTTAATGCTTTGATATAAACGTAACTCATTGTGTTATATCAAAATTATTTCTTAAACTATTTCTGTAATAAATCATTTAAAAAGGGAATTTTTACATCTTTGTCGGATATAATATTAAATAATTCTCGTTCAAATAGATACCAGAGATGCTGACTTTCTGGTGCATACTTGAGATTCAATGCAAAATATGTTTGAAAACAAAATTTTAAAGCATCAAGAAGTGTATTTAGTTGATAATTTTTGTTATTAATAATCACATAATAAGAATGCACGTTGTTTAAATTGGAACCAACAATTAATATGTAAGGTTGAACTGTTAGGCCCTTCTTATACATACAGTCAATCTTGTTCTGTTTAGCCGTTTCTGTTGTAAACAGGGATTGGAAACAGAATGCAATGGGTTTAGTAAAGAGAGAACAGAGTTTGCTGATACTGAATATAAATTTATATAAGAGACTTCTTGTGCAATTACATGCGGTTGAGGGTGTTAAGATAGGAAGAAGAACTCGAACACAAGCGAGAGTACGAATCTCAACTATCGATAATCGATACATACATGTAGATCGAATTTACTATTTTTAACAGTTTCAATATCGCGAGGAATTTTTACATCTCTTGCTTCAGATGGCTTCCAAAATACTTTTCCCGTTCTTGCTCTGCCGCGAGGAGACACCAAACAAGCTAATAGATATAAACGGATTGCAGTTTTAGAATCTGTAATTAAGAATATATAAATAAAAATACATATATACATATAGAAGATGGTCTACAATAAAAATTTAGCAACACTTAAACTTTAAGCCTGGAGGATATATTAGACGTATAATCCCTGCCAAGAGAGAAAATTAAATTTGGAAGTGTTTAATATTTACACTTCAAATAAACTGTATATATATGAAAATTGTATGAATAAGATTATATTTATATTTAATAACACATTTTTATACTTTATTCATTTATTATTATTTTCATTGTTAAAAATTAAAATTTTAAAAATGATAAAAAGTTTACATTTTCTTTTAATAAGTACTTTAAATATTTAAAATAATATATGCAAAGTTTCATTGCGATTCACTGATTAGTTACAAAGATATAGAACAAATAAAATTTTGTTTATTTACTAGACTGATTCACACATACATCGCAATGTAACTTTACGTAAATGATCTTGAATACATAATGTACATAATGCACTTATATTAAAAAATTGAGATTTTTATCATTTATTTTATAGTACATTTCCATATATTTTTATTAGACCACAGATTAAAAAATACTATTATTTTATTAAAATAACTTATGATCCATATGGATAATAAACCGTCACCAAATTTGTCGTATTATTTTTAAACGTGACTTAGAATAATCTAATAATTTTTTCATAATTTTGTTATCTTTTTAAAAATATGCATAAATAATCCTTAAAAAGTTGACCAATCACAATTGAAAGAAAAAATAATTGACTATGATTGATCAATATCGGTTGAGACTTAAAACTTTTTGGGGGCCCATCCGGCTGTACTACTGTTGCGAAACTCCCGGATGGGCCCCAATCGCTCCGGGTTAGGTACGCCCGCAGGGGTTTTAGTGGGTAGGCTCTCCGAGGCAGAAGCCCAGGAGAGAGAGTCCCACATACCCCGTCTCTCTCCCCCGAGAGAGATGGGGATGCGTAATGCATTTCCCCTGCGTCACAAAAAAAAGACTTAAAGCTTTCAGTTTTTGTCTTAAATTCTCTTTGTAGATTTTACTTACAAAAGCAGAATATAAAAAAAAGCGAAATTCTTGTAATCTATATAGATATTACCTGTTGTTATCTCATCTTCTAGTAAGTGAAGCAATAATTCATCTGATTTCAAAAGTGTTTTACGTTTATCATGAACGTAATTGAAAAAGTTTTCAAATTTTTGGTTAATATCAAATGGTTCCTTAAAGTGAATAAATTTTTCTTCGAAGTCATACTTAATCTGCAAAAGTATAATTTGTTATAGTTTACAAAAGTAAATTATTATAATATGATCAATTCCATGAAACCATTATATTTATGAAGAAAACAGTAACATTACTAAGTCAATAGCAGCTTGTAGAAGCCGATAATCGGTATTTTGATTCGTTTCATTTTGTTTGAGTTTTCATTACACACGCGGCGTTGCAATCGCCATAAAACACTCTTTGTTCCTTTTGGTATATATAAGTTATGTTTATGTTTGACTATTGCGAACAACACACGTGCGTGCAGATTTGCAAGTTCATTTTGAATCTGATTTGTGATAGAAATAAAGCAACGAAATACCTAGTCTTTGCGAGTCCATCAGGTTCTATTTCTAGCCTAAACATTGGTCCTTCAAGCCGGATTATTTCTCGAAGGAAATATAGTCCACGAGAGAGTTTTCTTTGTCGCCATGGAAGAGGTTAACGCACTACGCAAACGTCGTGGTATCTCGAAGTCCAAACTAACAAAGTTGACGACGAGAATCGAGCGCATACGACAATCAGAAGACGTGAGTAAAGAGTATATTGAAGAATGCATTGCAACATTAGATCGAATATGTGTAGAATTCGAGAAGCTACACGAGGAAATAATCGCCGCCACGGAGGGAGAAGTTCTAGTAACGGACTCAACGGAAGAGGTATACTTCGAGGAACGATACTTCGAGTTAAAGGTGTCTCTAAATGAAATGCTGCGAGACGTCACGATGAGGCTACAGGAGACACGCTCTCCAACGAGCAATGAAGTGATCTCGCAGGTATTGCAACAGCAATTCGATTTGATTCGTCAAATAAACCAACAGTCAAATGCGTCGCCAGCATCGAGCAACGACGCCATCACAAGGTTGGTAGAAACGCAGACAGAGCTATGATCGCGACTCACGGCCACCGGGGGCGCAGCAAGTCGTCCTACGGGTGTCAAATTGCCGGTTTTGAAGCTGCCATCTTTTAGCGGTCGCATAGAGGACTGGAAGCGATTCGCGGACACATTCCGATCGCTCATCCACAATAAATGTCGATTTAAAGCCCGTGCAGAAGTTTCAATATCTCATTACGTCGATCACGGGCGACGCAGCAAGGATTATTGAATCCATCGAGTTAACAGAGAACAATTATCAAATAGCTTGGGATTTACTGCAAAAACGGTACGACGATCCACGAGCAATAAAAAAACGGCACATCGAGTGTCTCTTTTCAATGCCATCTGTCAAGAAGGAGTCCGCTATCGCCATTCGGGGACTGATCGATTACACAACGAAGCACTTACGAGTTTTGAAAACAATGGACATGCCTACGGATGCCTGGGATGAACTCATCGTCCATATGATGGAAACGAAATTGGACGCTGTGACATTGCGCGCCTGGGAACAAGAAGGTAATGTAGAATCGCGAACATTGAGTAATTTTGTTGATTATTTGCAGAAACGTTGTTTGATGTTGGAGCGTCTAGAAGCGAGAGCGAAAGAGGGAAGTAGTCGCGCTGGTGACGGTTCTGACAAGCAGCAATCGAAAAATCGAAATCAAAAACTATGCACAGGCAACAAAGCCGCGTCATTAGCAGTGGTTTCCGATAGCGGAAAATGTTTCTTATGTGATGGAGATCATTTCATATACCATTGCAAAAACCTCATCGCCATGCCGGTCGATGAACGCATTAAAGAGGTTCGTCAACTAAAACTCTGTCTCAATTGCCTACGCAATGACCACTACGTCAAATCCTGCAAGATGGGATCTTGTCGCGAATGCTCAGGCAGGCACAACACGCTGTGTCACTTACCAACTAAGTCAAAGGAAGACAACAAGGAAGCAGAGCCAGTCGGTACTCATAGCCAGAGCGCCTGCCAGATAGCGGTGCACTTGTCGTCTAACACGCCGGTGAAACGTCGCGTGATAATGGCAACCGCCAGAATGCATGCGATTCGTCCAAATGGTTCTAGTGTCTCATGTCGTATATTGTTAGATAGTGCAAGCGAAGCACACCTCATTACCCGCGCGGCGTGTAACCTAGGCTGCGTTCGGGAATACACACTAGTGTGCCACTAATGCACACCAGCCGTTCGCAAATACTCGGTGTGCACTAGTGTGAGATCGTTCGGAAACGTCGAGAGAGCCACACCGAG
>NW_017296591.1:4597-13686 GCF_001594075.2 Trachymyrmex cornetzi | reverse complement strand
ATATATATATATATATACATATTAGTTATTATATTATTAGCATTGAAACCATATGAACAATAATTGCAAAATTTGAAATTCTTTTGCATGCTTTGGTTTGAATAGAATAAGAATAAGATTTTTGTATAAATCTAAAACAGTATTTTTTTACAACATTGATTGCATATTATATGTTACATAATCATTTGTAGAAATGTAATAATTGTTTTATCATGTAGATAACATTTTTACTGTACCTGTATGTGAGGAGACGTTAAAGTTCTTTAACCTGCAATTTATTTCTGATGAGAAATCGTCCATACCCGACAACGGCAGTTTAAATAATTCTAACACTAATGAACAGAGTGAGTCAACAGGTAAACGTTTTCCTTTAATCTTTTACAAAGCATGCAGGAAATATTTTGATATATTTAAAGGGAAAAGAAAAATCCTAATTGACCACATTATGATTGAATACAGCCACTCATAGCGACCAGTGCTTAGAGTTTTTCTATTATATCAATGTTGAGAGTGTTTTGTATCCAATAGTAATAAGGTCAATTTATACTCATGAAATACTAATATCAATGTGTGTGTAATTTCTACAGTCTCATCTACAGCCTGTTGGAAAGATGACAATGAAGTTAAATATCTTATTTATCTTTGGCGAGACCACCAAAATAATTTCAAAAGTAAGAAGAGTCGAAATGTGTGGACTCTAATCTGCCAAGAATTAAAAAAAGCCTCTCCTATATGGAACAAAAAAACTCCTATTCAATGCGAAAACAAGTGGAAAGATTTAAAACGGAAATACATGGAAACAAAAGATCACAATAACAAGTCTGGGAATGATCCTAAAACTTGCAAATTTTTTAAAGAATTAGAAGAGGTTTTGGGCGAAAAGCCATGTGTTAAACCGATTGCTATCGCCTCTAATCTTAATAGGAAGAGAACATTAAGTTCTAAAAAAGAAAATGATTTTGAGAAAGTGAATGAAAGTTCTGAGTCATCGATCCAGACCCAAGAAACTCCTAAACAAAAGAAAAGGATGACCAGAGTTCAACGAGAGCTGAAAGATTGGTCTGCTGCTCTTCTTGCCGATGTGAAAGTTCGAGAGGAAGCTAAGGAGCGACGTCATAAAGAAGCTATAGCTGAATCAAAGGCAGCGATTGAAGTGTACAAAGAGGTCATGGGGAAATTGATCGATAAATTGTGAGCTTCTAAGATTTTTGTTGTTACTGGTTTTTACTGCTAAACATCGTAATATTTCTTATGAAAAATAGTCTTTTAAGTAATGAAAAACTAAATTTATTTTATTTTATGTTTATTGAATGTTATGAATGTTTCTTTGACCAGTATTAATTCTAAAGTTAAGTATTAATAGATTTAATTAAATTGATATAAATGTTTTAGAATACTTGTGTGATGTAAAATTAATGAGCAGTAGCCCGTTTCGATTCAAAGATTATCTTAAATATTGTCTTAAGATACTATTATGACTTCGGTTCTCAGTATGTTAGGATAATTAATAATCTTAAATATAAAAATGAACTTTGCTCAATGCTCAGATTCTGCATACAGACTGCATAAAGACTGTGATAAAGACTTATGCTAATATATACAAGTATCTTGTGATGTCATCGCATTCCTTTTCTTACTTTATATAATATACTGTTGCTAAAGTTTGTAAAATGTTACTGTATAAAAGAATTTTATAAGAATTAAAAGGATTTAAAAGGATTTTTTGTATTGTTTATCTGTATGTGTACTGAACATTCAGAAAAACTTTTGTACATTATAAGTTTTTTAAATTCATATATGTACTCTGTCGATAAATATTGTACTACAATACTGTACTATATCCACTATTATATATAAAAATATATACTATACTATATTATATATAGTATATATACTATACTATACTATATTATAATAGTATATATACTATTATATATAACTATACTATATAACTATACTATTATATATCAAAATATATCTTAAAAACATCTTTTAGATAATGCATATTTAAAAGACGTCTTAACATATCTTTTTGATCTCTTAGATACTGCACGCAGCCTATTTATGGTACAATATGTGCTATAAGAGCTGTTAAATAATCACGACGAAGCAGTCCTCTTTCATCGTTAGGTAATCGATCAGGGATAACTCTATTCACATTGTTATTATCAGCATCTTGTTCTATACCGTCACATATAAAATTATCTATGTCTTCTTCTGCTTCTTCACAACCTTCGAGGCAAATATTGTGAAGAATACAACATGCCAAGATGACATAAGGTATTAGATCAGCGCAACTCATGTGCAAATATTTTAGCCGTCGAAATCTTCCTTTAAGAAGGGCAAAAGCTCTTTCAATAACCTGTCTCATTTTGGATAGATGCATATTACAATTATTTTATGCCTTTACAAACAAAAGAATAAGATTCAGTTAAAGCAACGTATTATACAGACATCAAAGAATATAGTCAATATAGTCATACCTCAGTTAAATTGCCTCTGTTGATATATGGAGTTAAACACCACGGCAGTACCGGATACGCTTTATCGCCTATAATGAATTCGTTGTTAGGAAAAAAGGCGTTTTCATTTGCTGTTACTGCATGCCAGAGATCAGAGTTCCTGAAAATCCTAGCATCATGAACAGACCCAGCAAATCCGACAAAACAATCTGTGAATTTTAAGTTTGCATCACACACTGCCTGTAGTGATATGGCATACTCTTTCTTTCTTGTCCTATAGAAGATAGGATGAACCTGTACAAAATACAAGATTTGATAATAGGCAAGAATATTTTTAAATGCTTTATATGAATTCATATAAATAATTTACTGTGGGTGCTGGAATAGGAATGTGACATCCATCAATTGCCCCGATCACATCAGGAAGAGAACCAATTCTTGAAAATCCATGTTTGACTTCATTTAATTGATCATCAATAGGCCATTTAATAAACCTATCTGCTAAATTATTCAAAGCAGCCACAACTCTTCTCATAGAATCATGTAACAATGATTTACTAATGCCAAAGCGATTGGACACAGATCTATAAGTAAGAGTCAGGCGTTATATTTCCTTTATACAATACAAAAATTGCGTGAAATTGAACAACCATTTGAAATGAACTTACCTGAATGAATCAGGAGTTGCAAGCAGCCACAAAACTGCGAGTAACTGTGTTCGGACAGCTAAAGTAAATCTTCCAATTTCTGCTGACCTTACTAAATCAGGTGCCAATAATTGTTCTAAATTTTCATACGTTGTTCTAGTCACTCGAAAATGTTCTCTGAATTGCCTTCCTGAGTAGTCACGTATTGTTGTAGTGACATAACCCTTAATTCTCGTAACAAGCTTCAAATCTTTCCGGATATGAACTCGGCCTTCGAACACACTGATCTCTTGAATCCATTCGTCATCACTTTTCTCCTCATGCTTATGTTTTTCAATAATTGATCGTAATAAATTATTACCAGCTATTACACCAGTTGCAACGATAACATTTCTTCGGCGGCGTTCGTCGTCCATTTTTACACAAAGTGATAAGGAAGCGTTCGGAAACACTCAAAGGCACACGAAACCCCCACTACTTCTCCACCGAAATCACCGGAGCACACCAACGAGTGATATTTCCGAACGCAGCCCTAATAGGCGTCAAACGAAGTCATGCGACAGAAGTTGTTACGGGTATAAACGAGAGTGAAACGCCGATACAAGAAGTATGCGATATCGTTTTACAATTGAACCATTCTAATTTCTGCATCAATGTACATTGTCTTATCGTTCCAAGGATAACGAAAGATTTGCCACCGATTGAAATGTCTCGCGAAGAGTTGCAAATTCCGTCGAATTTGAAGCTAGCAGATCGCGAATTTCATAAACCCGGCGCTGTTGACATATTGCTAGGAGCCGAATATTTTTACGAATTGTTAGAAACGGGTAAGATAGAGCTTGGCGTTGATCGCCCGATTGTACAGAATACAAGGCTCGGGTGGATCGTTGCCATTGCATTATCATCGAATTCGATTACCACAAGTACCAATAAGGTCGCATCACTATGTTGTTCCGCACAACAATGCGAATCTCTCAATAAAGCTCTCAAACGATTTTGGGCGGTTGAACAAGGCGGTCCGGAGACGGCCACGATCCGATCCGAGATTGAGCGACGATGCGAAGAATTATTCGATAAAACCGCTAAGCGCGATGATAGTGGTCGATTTATAGTCAGTTTGCCGATTATCGAAAGCGCGGAACCTTTAGGAGAGTCAAGGGATATCGCTGAGAAGCGATTGAAACAAATGGAATGCCGGTTCAGGAGCAGCGTTTCATGGCATGAGCAATATGCAAATTTCATGCGCGAATACGAAGAGCTAGGTCACATGTCGCGAGTTGTCAATGGGGAGCACAAGGTTGATCCATCGATAGTATATTTGCCACATCATGGTGTCGTAAAGGAGGATAGTACTACAACCAGATTGCGCGTAGTTTTCGATGCATCGAGCAAGACAAGCTCCGGTAAATCACTTAACGATATATTGATGGTCGGTCCAACTGTTCAAAAATGTCTACTGGAGATAATGATTCGATTTCGTATACATAAAGTTGCGCTGACCGGAGATATAAGACAAATGTATCGCCAAGTAGTCGTCGAGCCACAAGACCGCGATTATCAGAGAGTTTTGTGGAGACGGTCTCCAGATGAACCGATTGAAGAGTATAGGTTAAATACCGTCACGTATGGAGAAGCGAGCTCATCTTACTTGGCCACTAAATGTATATATAGACTCGCGGAGTTAGGGGAACGCGAGTACCCTGACGCTTCTAGAATTTTGCGTGAAGAAATATATGTAGATGACATCATGACCGGTGCCGAAGACGTCAGGAGCGCCATTGTATTGCAAGAAGAAATCACGGAGTTGTTAAAATTCGAAGGGTTTCAAGCTCACAAGTGGTGTTCGAATGTTGCGGAAGTTCTAGCCACGGAGTTGTTAAAATTCGAAGGGTTTCAAGCTCATAAGTGGTGTTCGAATGTTGCGGAAGTTCTAGCCAGTCTCTCAAGGTGAAAATGAGACGATTACGACACTTAGCATCAACAATAAAGGCTCTCGGCTTAGAGTGGAACCCAAAGGAAGATACATTCCAATTTACAATGCGCGAACTCAAAGCGGTGAACACCAAATGACGAATGTCCTCTACAATCAGCAAGTTTTTTGATCCGTTAGGATTGGTAGGACCGATCATTACTCGAGCTAAATAATTCATGCAAGAGATGTGGAAGATAGATTGTAACTGGGACGACCAGCTTCCCGACGAATTGCTTCGCAGATGGAAGAAGTTTAGCGACGAGCTGATGGCTATAGGAAGAGTACAAGTTCCACGATGCGTCGTCGCCTGTGATGATACACGACGATTGATCCTGCATGGGTTTTGCGATGCGTCTGAGCTCGCCTATGGCGCCTGTGTATATGTGCAGGCTAAAAACGCTCAAAGAGAATTCAATTCCAGGTTGTTGTGTTCAAAATCATGCATAGCTCCGATGAAGACGGTTTCACTGCCGCGATTGGAACTGTGCGGCGCCGTATTGCTAGCGCGATTACTTATTATCATTCGCTCGGCCATTCAGGTACCGATTGAGAACGTACGAGCATAGTCAGACTCCGAAATCACTCTGTATTGGATCAAGGGTGACCCATCACGTTGGAAGCCGTTTGTGTGCAACAGGGTGACTGAAATCATCGAAACCTTGCCAGCAACACGTTGGAGTCATGTAAGCGGCAAGGAGAACCCAGCTGATGTGATATCGCGCGGCGTCAGCCCGAGCAAACTCGAGGATCTGCACTTCTGGTGGGCGGGACCGTCGTGACTGCTCACAACAGAAACGATTTCCGACGATAACTGTATAACCGAGCCTTCGATGGAGGCTCACGAATCCATTATGACGGAAAGACGTAAGGAGAAATGAGCATGTCAGATCATCGTTCAAGGACAACCAGGTATTCAGATGTTATTAGAAAATATGTCTTCGTTGACCAAGATCGATCACGTACTCGCATATTGCAAGCGATTTGCGTCAAATGCCAGAAAGAAAGCCTCCGAACGAGCGGCAGGTCGATTATCAATTACCAAGGTACGAATGGCACATCGTAGCATCATCCAGCACGTGCAATCCAAGCATTTCCACGATTCAATTTCTACGTTGAAGACCAATCGTTTCGTAAAACCATCGGACAAGCTTGCAACGTTAGCTCCCTTTCTTGACGAAAATAACATACTCCGAGTGGGAGGTCATTTGCAACGTACCGATTGGAAATTTGAGCGAAAACATCCAATATTACTGCCGTCGAATGATCGATTTATCAAATTCTTGTTTGAAAGAGAGCACGTGAGACTACTTCACGCAAATCAACAGTTGCTATTGAATACCATTCGAGAACATTACTGGCCACTGAAGGGAAAATCTTTGTCCCGCTCAGTGTGCCGGAACTGCGTGCGTTGCTCTCGAGTCAACCCAGGAGCCTCCACGCAATTTATGGGCGCATTACCCGACAAACGGGTACAACCAAGTCGTTGTTTCCACGTTACTGGAGTGGACTTTGCCGGGCCGATCATTACACTGGTCAACAAGGGTCGCGGCCGAAAGACGAACAAGTCTTATATCGCATTGTTTATATGTTTCGCTACCAAGGCGATACACTTGGAGGCAACCAGTGAATTGTCAACCGCAGCCTTTTTAGCCACTTTGCGACGATTCGTGAGCAGAAGAGGATGCCCGAAGGAAATTTGGAGCGATAATGGCACAAATTTTGTCGGAGCCAATCGCGAGTTAGAGAGTATACAAGGATTCGTAAGGTCACAACTCGCATCCGACGCCGGGGATTTGCTCTCGTCAACGAAGGAATCAACTGGAAGTTTCTCCCTCCTAACGCTCCTCATATGGGCGGTCTCTGGGAGGCGGGCATAAAATCATGGAAGTATCATCTCAAGAGAATTATGGGCAACGTTCTTTTCACGTTCGAGGAGTTAACTACGGCACTGACTCAAATAGAGGCGTGTCTTAATTCAAGACCTCTAATTCCAATGTCCAGCGATCCTGATGATTTGAAACCTCTGACCCCGGCACATTTCTTGGTTGGAGGCCCTTTAACAAGTTTACCTGATCTCGATGTCACGGAGGGCGCAACGAATCGACTGACTCGTTGGCAACTGACCCAACGCGTACTCCAGGATTTTTGGAAACGGTGGACGGCAGAATACCTATCTCATTTGCAGGGACGCCCAAAATGAAAGTCCGCTCAACCCAATTTAACGTTAATGATCTCGTTACAATTCGCGATGACAACCTTCCGCCCTTGAAATGGAAGTTAGGACGAATCGTAGAGATCCATCCCGGCAAAGATAGATTAGTTCGCGTCGTTTCGGTGCGTACTGCGAATGGCATTCTAAAGCGTCCAATTGTTAAACTATGTAAATTGCCGAACAATTCCGACGGTTTAAAAATTAGTTACTCTAATTTGGTGGGCGGTATGTAGAAGCCAATAATCGGTATTTTGATTCGTTTAATTTTGTTTGAGTTTTCATCACACACGCCGCGTTGCAATCGCCATAAAACACTCTTCGTTCCTTTTGGTATATATAAGTTATGTTTATGTTTGACTACTGCGAACAACACACGTGCGTGCAGATTTGCAAGTTCATTTTGTATCTGATTTGTGATAGAAATAAAGCAACGAAGTACCTAGTCTTTGCGAGTCTATCAGGTTCTATTTCTAGCCTAAACACAGCTTGTGTTTTTAAAATAGGCCGCTGTTCAAAAAATTCATTTAGTGATAACATTGCCATTTCCCTAATAGGAAGAGATATTTTCCAATGATATAAAACATCATCTTTGGGTTCATTGTTATGCATTAGCCATATCTGACCGTCTCTTGCTTCCTTTGATATATCTGAAATTTTACAATATAATATTGTACGGTAATAATAGACAACTCTTGTAATTCAGAATGGTATAAATTTACTTGATTTTATCTGTACTCTTGAAGTGGAAGCTGCAAAAGTTTTTCTTATCATGGTCAGTTTATTTCTATGTTTATCGACTAACTTTCCTCTAGCAACTTCTGGCTTGTTATAATGTGATTTATTTTTACGGATAGGACTCACATAATATGTAAATCTACTTTCTCCTCGAAAAATATAAATTATTTTATCAGCCAGAACACTCAATGATGCATTATTTAGTCGTTTCCCTTCATTCAAAAAGTGACATAATAATATCGCATAAATTATTGCGATCTTTATTATCGATGATGTTTTCTTTTTCATATTTTAATAGTATGGCTCTTCCTATAATGTGTGTATTTAAGAGATTTTTAAGATAATATGTGTACTTAAGAGATTTTATCAAGATTAATGATATCGTTTGCATTTAAAACAGTGTCAACAATGTTATTTCGAATAGCGCCACTGTTATAACTTGTGCTTGGCATTTCTTCGATTTCATTGAATGAACCGGTCGGTAATGGGTTAATATCCAAATCTGTTGAAAGTTTTACTCGTTTCTCTAATGGTTCTTCTACATAAATCTCTTCCGAATTGTCAATTGTTATTAAAGGTATCTAAAATAATTAAATCATCTAATCTTAAGATAAATATTTTAATAGTACATTATTTGTCATTGTGATTTTTTTCAACATAAAACACAAAAATTATAGTTTTAAAAAAGCCATTTTTTTTCAAATTATATAAAAAAGAAAACTACAATTTTCTTTTCAGAAAGAAGCAAATATGGCAAATCTTGTTTTATAATAATGTTTCTAATCTTAAAAATTTATAAATGATTGGTTATATTGGTTATATTATATATATATTGTGACGTGACATTTTGTCCGTCACTGTGCGGACTTGTCGACGGCGGACTCGTGCTTCCTACCGGCTCGAAGGGCGAGCGCGTAGGCGAGCGCGCACGCGAGCGCGCGTGCAAATGCACCTGCGAACGGGCGTTAAAATTCGCGTCATTTAATTTGCTTGGCAGATTTTGGTTCTTTTGTAGTAGCATTTCTTTTGCGTAATGATCAAGCGTATCAGAAAGCGTAGAC
>NW_017296591.1:2782-3428 GCF_001594075.2 Trachymyrmex cornetzi | reverse complement strand
TACACTGAGAAACCCATTTAGTTGAATCAACCAAGGATTTGTTTGCCCATATCCAAACAAGAAATTAATCGATGCAACAAAATAATTTAGTTGAAGCAAAGCATTTGGTTATTGTAACATTTCACTTGTTTCTGGTAGTCGTTGACATCTGATAAAGTTGTTTACAATAACCAAGTGTTTGGCTTGAACTAAATTATTTTATTGTATCAACTAAGGATTTGTTTGCCCATATCCAAACAAGAAATTAATTGATTCAACTAAATGGGTTTCTCAGTGTGGGCGTTTGACACCGTCGGAAGATACCGCGGGGAAGATCGGTGCTGTAGCGTATGACCGGCGTTCGGCGCTAGAAGTAAGTTAGCGACTCTCGGTGCGAGTACCGAGAGTATCAAGTAGAGCGGCGGAGCGAAGCTCCGGAAGAAACTTGTAATGGCGGACTCCATGTAATTAATTCTACTTTATCATATTTTCTCAAATATAGTTGTTCTTATTATTACGCTCTAGCGTAGTTTATTCTTGTGGCCTATCTCTCTCGCCCTCCGACAAATTTCCCACACCTTTTGCGACCCACTCCCTGCCGTCGCGAATCGGTTATGGGCAAAGGTAAGGAGATTTCGGAAAGAGTGGCACGCTCTCTCGTGCCTGG
>NW_017296591.1:0-855 GCF_001594075.2 Trachymyrmex cornetzi | reverse complement strand
GGGGGGGGGGGGAGCCACTAGCTGACAACTCTGCCTTAATGTAACAACAAGACGAATTTCTGATGGTAAAGGTTCTCTGCGACTCCTCTTTCGTAATTTTGACTCCAAAAGATGATGTAAATAATTAAATTGTTGTACAGACATTCGTGTAAATTGAAAAAATTCTTCATGATCATGTAATTTAAAATAGATGAATAATTTTCTATGAGTACCAAAATTTTCTCGCGTATCAACAGAAATATGAAGTTTAACTCACTATCTTCTTTTTCTACTTATTTGATATCTGTTCTTTAGCAATAGTCTCATTTTTGTAATTTGTACCCAAATGGATAGCAAATTGCAATATATTATTACAGTTTTATTGTTCATTGATAGTTATAACCTCAATTTTCACACTACGACACACTGCAACTAACTGCGACTAAATGTAGAATGATATGTAGTAGTCGGGTATTATTACTACATATCATTCTACATTTAGTCGCAGTTAGTTGCAGTGTGTCGTAGTGTGAAAATTGAGGTTATAACTATCAATGAACAATAAAACTGTAATAATATATTGCAATTTGCTATCCATTTGGGTACAAATTACAAAAATGAGACTATTGCTGAAGAACAGATATCAAGTAAGAAGAAAAAGAAGATGGTAGGTTAAACCTCATATTTCTGTTGATATGCGAGAAAATTTTGGTGCTCATAGAAAATTATTCATCTATTTTAAATTACATGATCATGAAGAATTTTTTCAATTTACATGAATGTTTGTACAACAATTTAATTATTTACATTATCTTTTGGAATCAAAATTACGAAAGAGGAGTTGCAGAGAACCTTTACCATCAGAAATTCGTCTTG
>NW_017296590.1:415-939 GCF_001594075.2 Trachymyrmex cornetzi | reverse complement strand
ACACGACTGACGACGAGTCATTTCGATCTCTTCGTTTAAACATCGGGTGTAATCGTCAAACGTTATCATTCGCGCTACGACGTTCTTTACGCCTTTCGCCTTTTTTGTGTCCTTTTTACCGTCCACCTTCAACGCGTATATCTTCGCTCTGAGTCCGACGAATTCGGTCATTATCATACCGTTGTTCTCGTCCTTCATAAGACCTGGTACTTTTTTATTCGCGAGAGACATACTGTACGCGTTGTCCGCCGGATAATCGCTCGTGTCGAATCTAGCGATATCGCGTTTCATCGTCTCGTAAATGTCCTTGCACTGGACGTGATATATAAGACTGTCCGTGTCGGTGTACATAATTTTACATTTGTCGCGAAACAGTGGTAACATGTAATCGTAGTGAAATTCATACAAGCAGACTATCGATATGTCGAGTATACACATACCCACGGTAAATCGGCTTGTTGAACTTCATCTCGAGTTTACGCAGTTCGACGGCGATTAAATTTTCCGCAAAGACGCTACGGCTG
>NW_017296590.1:0-213 GCF_001594075.2 Trachymyrmex cornetzi | reverse complement strand
GAATTGTAGCACCCGATGGATCTTTGTTACGCGAAGACCATGACGAGTACATTGCTGTAAATTGCGATAATGTATAACGTAACGTTTTTTATCATATACAGTCGCTAAAAGTTTATCCTCGCGCTTGCCGGGCGGTTTATCACGCGTCGAACAGAAAGGTAGGTCAACGTGCTCGTCGTGCAGACGCTCCGGATATTCTAAGTCAACCTCGAG
>NW_017296589.1:0-201 GCF_001594075.2 Trachymyrmex cornetzi | reverse complement strand
TTAGAGTATTCAATTTTGCAAATATGGTGAAAACTAAATGATGCGTGATGTAATTATAACGTATTGAAACATAAATACAATAACGTAAATACTAAATATAATAACTTTTTTACAAAAAAAAATATAGATTCAGGACGAATCTGCAGTATTTGTTCTTTCTTCTGAATGATGCTAACTACCGACAATTGAAAAATGGAATGT
>NW_017296588.1:36042-36251 GCF_001594075.2 Trachymyrmex cornetzi | reverse complement strand
ATCGCACAATTCATGGATACATAAAAACAATGTGATTTGATACAATTTTGATTCATGTTTTTTATTTATTCTACATATAAAAAATATATATCTACATAAGGATATAAATGTGTAAAATTTTTTTTTTATTATCCCTTCCATCTTCGTTTTGGAGTATACAGATATCAAATACGTATATAAATGTATGATACATGAAATGAAAAATAATA
>NW_017296588.1:33273-33474 GCF_001594075.2 Trachymyrmex cornetzi | reverse complement strand
TGGCGGATACAATATCTTTGACGCGATGCGCTAAACTTCTAAGTTCCTCGGTGAACCATGTGACGCAATCGTTACCGCAACGAAAACGATATTTCGACAACAAGTTGTCGTATGAGCAACGCACGTAGTAGCCCACACTACATACCTCATGCTGTTGGTATGTGTACGATGACGCATCTTCTTTGTCGGGCTCCATTTTCC
>NW_017296588.1:30899-31241 GCF_001594075.2 Trachymyrmex cornetzi | reverse complement strand
TCTACATCGTCCTCAATATTCCCGATATTTTGAAATTCTACATCGTCCATGTACTCATCCATATTTGCACTATTACACTTATCACTATGCACTGTTACACTATTACCGATCGATTCGTTAATCGTACGGGGCACCAACTGAGGTGTCGAGCCCTTGTGGTCTATATATATTTCGTTATGTCCAATGGACTTTACTCCTTCTCCGTTTCGTGAAAATTCCGACAAAAAATAGTCGTTAGGACAAAGCACGAACATAAAACTTGAACGTCACCGATCGGCTAGCATAGCAATATTCAAGAAACGTGCCATTAAAAATTTTCCCAACGGAAGCATAAGCAAAAAA
>NW_017296588.1:28897-29828 GCF_001594075.2 Trachymyrmex cornetzi | reverse complement strand
GTATTTAAAATAATTAATAAACGTTGTTTCAACAGAAAAATTACATTACGCTATATCTTGGTCGAAAAACGGTTGGAGCATATACCCTTTGTAACACTTCGTTCTATAACTATTTGTTTTTTTTGTTCATGGCAATATTTCATTCTTTGTGATGTTTTTTTTATTGTCTTGTACGTGACTGCAGTCCCTGAAATCTTACTGTCATTCCGCATGACGTCATACCCCCACCACCGAAGAACCCCGCGCTACGCTTCCCCTCGCCTACGAGTATCCCCCGCACCCCGCGCTCCCCTCTAGCCCCATGGGTTAGAACCCGTATAGTATACCTACTACAGTCCCATCATTCAAAAGTGTCATATTATTAGGACATTTCAGTGTTAACAGATATTGTTTATATTATATTTTAAGAATGTCTTCATCAGAATTTTTACTTATAATTTCTTGTTTTTGAGGTAAAATGACATCTTTTTCTATATGAAGTTTGTTTTCATACTCTCGACGACAGAATTGTAATACAGTATGATGAGGACTACGTAAAATATTGTTAATTTTTCCCAGATGAGATTCAAAGCAATACACGCTTATTAAATTTAAAGGACAATATTTTTAACATCGTTGTGGCGGTCTATTTGACACCACATACATATTTCGAACAACTCGAACGAAGCAAACTTCATGCGGATGCATTTGTTTCCAAGACCTACTTGAAGTGATTCGGAAAAAATTAATTTCTCAAGAAATTAATAAAAGGCGCATTTCGGCAGATCTTCTCGTATTCTGAAAAACTCTGAACGGCTATATAAAGGCATGGCCAACGGCTTGATTTTGTCTCTTGCAACATACTGCAAGAGCATTAATCTTTTTGTGGTGTAACCGTGGAGCCTGTCTCTCGTCGATCACGGATCATTCCCTGGTGGAAGAAATCTTCCTC
>NW_017296588.1:17310-28673 GCF_001594075.2 Trachymyrmex cornetzi | reverse complement strand
GATCTCCGAGTGACTTCTCTACGAAGGCAACGCAGACCCAGCCTGTTCCGAGAGTTCACCGAGGAACGCTGAGCCGACCTACAGTAGTCCACCGAGAAACGCAGAGCGACTTCACATCGCAGAAGGAAACATCCACACCACCAGGATCACTAACAAGCTACACACCACCAGACTCACCTCCTGGATCCTACTCTCTCGACTTAATACGAAGAAGACTTTAGGGACCGAAGAGATTTATTTTTCTCAAACCAAACCGACAATCTTTTACAGAGAAAGATTAATATAGTTTTTTTTTACCACAAGCGGCCCTTTTCAGGGCCACATAAATTGTAAACATAAAAACGGTCCTTTTCAGGACCAATTAATTTATAGAGAATTTAATAAATTTTATCAAACGAACACGCTACCATAAACCCTTCAATCGTCTACAACGTGAGTTAAATTATGAACATTTATTGTAATAAATCGTTTTCCGTATAAATCTTTAGCAACACTAACAAAAGTGTTTGAATATTCTGTTGCTTATTCAATAAATTCATTATCTATTTTTGTAGATAATAAACGATATGCAACATGCAATAATAGGAAATGATTATATTTGAAGTCATCAAGGATATGTTTCAAGGGGTTATCCCGATTGATCACGGCTCGATTGGACACCACCAATCACAGCGACTGGTGCCTAAGAGCTTTGTAGTCTCAAGCGCTGTGAGTGGCTCGTGTCTAATTGAGCCGTGTCCAACTGGGTACCACCCATGTTTCAAAACGATTGGACCACAGTATAGCAAGAAGAATCTGTATTCTGCTGCCTTAAATTTCTCAAAATATTTAATGCTACGATATTTCCTATCAAACTCATATGGAATTCATTTTCTTATCAAATTAGTTCGCCGATCGAGTTTATTTCTTTCTGTGATACTTAGTTTTACGTTTTTGTCATATATCTAAAAACTTAATAATCTTTTCATGACTTCTTCGTCGAACAAATGCATTGGATCTATCACGAAATGGCTAATCATGTTTATATGTGGTTCCACATAAATAAGTGCAAATGCTCCAGTATGATGATTTATGTCAGTAAAGTTACGAAATTATCTGTGCGTTTATTAGTACAATGATTATCTAAAAACACAGTATTGTCATGTTTTTCATCTTTTATATGGCATCTTTCGCAACCATCGATTGACATATGCTCTTTCACACATTTTAAATACGAACGTGCTGGAGTATCACAAATAAAGGCTTTTATCATCACTGATAAATATGTTTCTTCGATAGTTAATTCATTGCAAAATAATTCATTAATTTCACATATAAATTTATACAAATATTCTTCAAGCCTTTTTGGTTTATTTGTGCCTGAATATAAGGCAACTGTAAAAGGTTCATAGATATCAAATTCGAAATAAATTTTACATAAAATAGGCCACAGGGTTCTATTCAGGGTTGTTATGTTTAAAACATTTGTATTTAAAACAAATGTTTAAAACATGTTTTAAACACTGTACTGTTTTAAACAAGCATATGTTTTAAACAGATTTTAAACATGTTTGAAACAAGTGTTTAAATCATGTTTTTTAAAAGGAAAATAAGGAAATACGGATTTTAGGCTAATAATATCTTTATACATTTATATATAATAATATACTTTTTTTTGTATATAATGTAAACATAAACATATTTATATATATTAAATAATATTGGATATTTATATATATATATTAAATAACCATGAGAATTAAAATCAATAAAAACAAAAATTGAATAAAATTAAAAACCCAAAATCTTGATTTAAAAACTAATTTGGCAATAGTTTATATTTATTTTTGACTTATTCTGAATTTTTAGAATTTAAACTTTTCATAATAGATACCAATTTTGATGCTTTTTCTATTCCTAGTCTATTGCGTACTTTACTGTGTATAAAGCCAAAAGTGGAAAATAATCTTTCAATGCCTGCAGAAGATGCGACAGCTGTATGAACTTGCATTGATAAATCAAACATAACATTATTCATGCTGTTTTGGAGAGAACGCCACCATGATATTGGACTGACATTTTCTATATTTTCAGTTGAAAATAAATATTCTCTAAATGGTGAACTTTTTGCTTGGTACTGTATTATAAATGGCATTGCTTCAGGATAACGTGAAGATGCATATTCCAATGCCTCTTCTACTTGATCTTGATTTAATGAAAATGAGTATTTCGGAAATATTTTATTATTTTCTTTATCTCCTCTTTCAAATGTGGCATATCTATATCTTTGGCCAATAAATTCAAAATATGCGCCGAACAACCATATGTTATTATATCTGATAAATTTAACTCTTCGCATTCTAAGAGCTGATTTCTCATTTTAGTCATATTACTTGCATTGTCAGTAACGAAACTTCTAACAGAGCAATCAAACTTTTGACAGGTTTTTATTGCTGTTATAGCTAAATTTAATAAATAATTTGCTGTATGTCTATGTTCTGTCGTATCGATTGTATCAATTAAATAAACATTTCCTTCTGCTATGTCAACTACTGAGATACAAATGATTGGTTCGACATGAAGATTACTCCAGCCATCCATCATCATGGTAACTATTTTGCCTTTTAGATTTTGTTCAATGTTATATAGTTGAAATAAGAATAATCTATACATATCAGATGTTTTAATAATGTAAATAATTAAATAAATGTAAATAAAATGTAAATAAAATTGAATAAGTAGTTTAACTAAAATTAAATATATTTTAAACAATATTAAAAAAAACATGTTTTAAACTGTTTTAAACATGTTTTAAACATGTTTTTTTTAAATATTGTTTAAAACATATTTAAAACATTAAAAACATATTTTGAACAAAAAAACACAGTGTTTTGATCTTTTAAAAAAAAACATGATTTTTATCAACCCTGGTTCTATTACTGCTCTACGGTTTCATACCGTCAATGTTGAATAACGGCTCTAGTTCACGATTTTTATGTAACGTCACATTTACACAATGTTGTAATCCTTGTTCAATGCCTATATATGTAAATTCACCCATGGAATTATCTAAGTCTTCCATGTTTTCTACTTCATATATTGCAGATGTAGTGTGCAAAAATGTTTTTATAGATTTTGGAAGTGTTGGCAGTAATCGATGCCTTAATATTTGTAATAACTTATCACTATGCAGATGAGGTATTCTAGAGGATATTAACCATTTCCGTAGTTCCTCTATTTCATTAAAATCGTCTTTATTATACTCTAAATTGAAGGTATAATTTTCATGCGGCACTTCATTTATGTCGTTAATCTGAATTATTCTATACAAGATTAATATTATATTAACGTAAGTAAAATATAAGCAAAGTATCTATACTAAAATTCTTCGCTACTCACATATATTTCATTTCTGTAGGACTCATTCGTCATTTCTAATCTTTGATATTTACTGCTTCTAATCTCATTTTTTGCAATCTTTATGATAGTCATACATACTGTAAATGATTTAAATTCTTTCAGTTTTTTGTTCTTTGCTTTACATTTCCGTACGCGTTCACGACTTTCACACATAATTAATTATCAACAATTTTACATATAACATAAAAATATATTCAGTTATACACGTATCGCAATAATACATGCGTATACACATGGTATGAGCACTGCATAACTATAATTGGTAGAAAACTGGACAATTACATTTTTAGTATTGATACAAAATCTCTTGTACAGAATTGACCCAGATATTGCCTAGTAAAACTGCTTTAACTAATTTTGCCCAGTTGCTACATAGCATTTTTGTACTATAAAGAGAAATCAGTAGTACTAGATAGTAACTAACTGGGTGCCCAATCAAACTTCACAAATTTCTACCAGGGTAAAAATAAATTTTTAATAGCTTTAAATTTAATATTAAACTCAACTTATTACACATTCGAAGGGTTAATATGTAAACAATGTTTTGGGTCACCTATGGGTTCACCACTGTTTCCTATTTTAGCGGATATTGTGATACAAGATATTGAGGAGGAGGCTTTGCGAAAATTGAATATTGTATTCCTTTTTACTACCGGTATGTAGATGATATAGCCATGGCGGTTCCATATGAAATAATAGATAAGGTACTAAAGGTTTTTAACTCGTTCCACGACACGATTCAATTTACTTTAGAAATTGAGGGGGGGACAATCTTAATTTTTTGGATGTGGCCTTTATTAATCATAACAATTACCTAGAATTTGATTGGTATAGGACCAACATTTTCGGGTCGATTTATCAATTTCATGTCTTTGCATCCTCCTTCACAAAAAAGAGGTATCATCATGAACATGGTTGACAAAGCTATTCTATTGGCGCATTCCAAATATCAGGAAAAAAAATTCAAGGTTTGTCATAGAAACCTTTTTGAGCAATGATTACCCTCTTAACTTCATTTTTGAAGTCATTATTGCCAAAATTAAAAAATTATATCTTACCAACAATGATTCAAGAGAAGAAAATAATATCAAAGAAACAACTATAGATGATAGACAAAAATAGTTCACTGTTCTTTACATTCCGAATGTTAGTGAAAGATTTAGTAATATAGCGAAGAACATCAAAACAAAATTAGCATTCTTTAACATCAACAAGTTAGGAGGTATGATCAGAGCTCAGAAGGATATTCTGCCGACTAATATGAACAAAAATGTAGTGTACAGAATTGATTGTAGTGACTGTGATGTTACATATATTGGACAAACAAAAAGAAAATTAAAAACTAGAATTAATGAACAAAAAAATCAAACAAATAGAAAGACAGATAATTTAACTGTTATTACAGAACATTAAATAATGACATGAATTTAAATGGGATGATGTTAAAATTGTAGACAGAGAAAAATACTTAGGCAAAAGATCAATTTCAGAAATGTTATATAAAAAACTTCAAAAAAATGCAATTAATCTACAAACTGATACAGAATTTTTACACAATAGTTATGTGCCTATTCTTGAAAAACTTTAAAATTTAAAATTCAAGTGGAATCACAATTTAATTTAATAAAAATTTCCTTTCTCAACGTTTTATTATTTATGACTTATAACATGTTTTTAAAAACTCAGTCGACATACTTAATATTTATATATCATTGGTAATGACGAAGTGATTCTAACTTGAATAGCGACAAGTGACTAACGAATTATTTAAAAATGAAATTTATAAATCTTGTAATATTTTTATCATCATTATCGAGTTCTTACAATGTTGTGCTTGGCAGGTTGGGTGAGCACAATTTAATAACAGCAACATCATATAACAATTTCCTCCGAATCTCTCATTTATATCAACGCATGTTTTAGATCTAACATGCCAAGTAATTAAATAGTGTAATTATAACCTATATATATACATACTGAAGATGACTTAATAAGAAGTTGAAACGTTCATTGTAATAATAAATGTTATAATTTAACCATTGAGGTATGAAATATGTATACGCTGAATTTAACTGCGTTTGCTCTCAACTGTCTACATCTTACATAGCTCTCACATATAAGTTTTAAATTTAATGCCACATTACGTACAATCAGTTGCAATTAACATTATAAGTTTGTAAAGTTGTGTAAAAGTCTGCAGTAATAGTGCGATTTTGAAAGCGAAATACAATATTTCGTTATATGTGAAGTATAATTTAATCACACATAAAATAAGAACATTTTAAAAAATCAAAGTATTTCTAAGTTCTATTTTGAACTTTTATCTGTATTCACTCTTTATTGCACATTGATTATTTATTTCTTAAAATTTTACATGATACAGTAGTATATTAGCACATGACGTTATGTAATCTATTTTTCTTTCCGCAATATTAAAATTAACTCTAAATAATATATATACTATAAATGTCTAAAAATTATCTTAACTAATTGATAATTTTTATTAGAAAATGAATAAAAATCATGATTAAATACAATTATATTGAAGAATTGTGAAGATTAATTGATAAATATCATTTCGAGTAGTTCTTGTTTAACATCAAAACTCTGCAATATACAAATAAAAATGTGTAAATGCAAATTTTGTTGGCATGATTAGTAAGGAGTCAGTGACGGAATAACGCATAGGCAATCAAGGCGCTTACTTAGAGCGGTAAATTTGAGGGGACGGCAAATTTTTCAAGACAGAACATATTCTCACAGTTGAGATAAACTTTTTAATTTAGTAATCTAACATTTCTGCACGAGTTATAAGAGCATATTTGATCAGAAACGATATTTTTAATATACAGTTAAAAATGTATTATATTTATATTACTTATTAAAGATTATTGATTGTTTTTACCAGCTAATGCGGGGATATAAATTTTTTATACATTTTCCCTTTTATCAAATTTATAAATTAATGAAGTCACCTGGAAGTGGCTAGATGTTGGTGCCTAGGGGCGGCAAAATGCTTAATCTGTCACTGTAAGGAGTGGTCGAGTGAGAGTTGTAAAAGTCCAAGCGTTTAGTTTAAGTCGAATGGTTGGCAAGCTGTCGCGTATCATGCTGTTATCGATTTTTTTTGCTGTTCTCATTTCCTCTTTTTATCATTTTACTAACTTTCTTCTTTGTTCACATAAACACACGTGATTGCTGCTCGTCTCTAATGTAATCCAATAATTTTCTTTGCGCGTAATGCTCCATAATGGTCACAAATCGTTAATAATTTTGTTTATTATTGTAATTATTGTTGGATATATAAAAGCCATTATTTAAAAAATTTGTTATATGAGTTTATAAAAAGATTTTAGACATGATTTTATATGTATATATATATGTATATATATATAAATATATATGCATACGTATATCAATATAGCAAAAATTTGAAATATTTTTGTACAAATTTATTATTCTCCGTAATTTAATCTATATTAATCTGTATAATCTAACTTAATGTTATTTATAACATAAATATATGTAAATATTTTAAATGATGATTTTCTTGTCAAATATATTCAATATATTCACACAAAATGTAAAATATATTCAAATACATTATGAAAGATATGTATAGTGACGGATTCTTTCCTCCTCCTAAAATTTATATCATAAATTATTATAAAATTCCTTTGGACAAGGAGAATAAATATAAAATAAGAATAAAAATCTGAAAAATGACTTCATTGTCCAAAAACTCAGGCAGTAAAGATTTCGAACCGTCCATTTGGAAATAAAAGAAGGACATGATATGTTAGAAAAGAAGCAAAAAAAAAACGTCGAGAAGAACAAAAAATCCCAGTCAGGGATGGTGGTCGCTGCGAGCGATGGTAGTGAGGGATAGCGAAGAAACGAAGCGAGACGATATACGACGGTGGTCGCGTGCTGGTCGCGTGCCGGAGGCGGAGCCAAGCTCCACCGCTCCGTGTGCCACCCCCAACTCTACAACCTACGATCTTTTGCCCCGCCACTGTATTCTCCGCGCTCCCTCGTCGGTTATTGATTCCCCGGGTAGCTACCCCCATAGGATAAAGTGGAATGAGTAGGACGCGGTGGCTAAAGATGAAGCGTACTCCGGAAAAGGTACAGAAACAACGGTACAAGACATCTTGAAATTGCAACAACTAGTCACGGTGATTATTTTTTTTTTGAGTATCTTTTCTTTTTCTGTTTTTATCTTTCTTTACTTCCCTTTATCTTTTCTTCCTTTATAATACAAATGTTTTTTGCGTCATAATAAAAAAAATGGGATTAAATTTCAATTTTGTATAGTTTTGCAATTTTTAAGTTTTATAATTTTTTGTAATTTTGTTAGCTGTCAATTTTTATTTATGGTACTCTCACCTATCCTCCTATCTGATAGAAATTTACTCGTTTTTAGGTGTTTTATATTTTATTAAAGAAGAAGTTTCTTCATCTGCAAACGTGACTATTGATTTTATAGTATTGAATGCGGAATTCGTAAGAATCAAAGTTAACTACTGAAGAAAGCAATTCAATAAATGTATTATTTATTTTATCATATTGTTGTGCATTTGTTAAATGGCCTAGGTTAGGGTTTTATTAGGGTTTTTCCCCATCACTTCTGGACTAGGATCAATGACGATAAAGCTTCAATTACAAATATAAAGAAATTTATAAGAAAGAAACGGCACATATTAAATCTTTTTAAGTAATAGAACACAATATTGATTCACAACAAGTAAGAATTTCATGCCTATAACGATCGAAGCTCTTGGATGCTTTAAATAATTTCTATGTGAATTTATATACTAAATATGCAGTCATTAGGACTGCGTGCCGAATTGATTTTTCGGACTTGTAAACGCAATTAAACTACTATAATAATATCAAATTAAATTAATAAATAATTTAATAATTTGATGCTCAATCTGGCATCCTGTTAGAAAGATGTTAATGTATTGAAAAGCAGTAAATAAATTCAATGCGAAAAATATTACCTCGGCCAAGAGTAGAACACAGATCTTTTATATTCAGTACGAGCGTCCTAAGTCCTCAGACTATCGAAGCATTATATTTAGTATATAAATTCACATAGAAATAATTTAAAATGTCTAAGATCCAGCTTCGACCGTTACAGGCATTAAACTCTTACTTGTTGTGTATTCACATTTATAGTCTTCATAAATCGATGATTATTATTACGTTTATCGATCTTAATTCAACAACATTTAAAGCATTACTAGTTAATAAGATCTTCTAATGAAAAAAAAAATGCTTTGCGTAAATATCCACTATTATTTCACCATTTTTTAAATAAAATTTTCACGAAATATCTTATACGTTTTCGGCCCGGCCGGGTTTGCACCAATCTGGGTTGTATTAATGGCGTTTTGCGCTCTCCTATTGGTAAAGCGTGTGACGTCAACCAATAGGAAAAATTAATCCAACCCAGGTTGGTGCAAACCCGATCGGGCCGAAAACGCTATTAGTTTCTTTCGTTACTCTTTTTTTTTGTTAGTCGACTTCAGAATAAATGAAGATATCCCTAAAAAATCATTACAATGAAAAGGTCAGGCCATGTTCAAAACCAAATCTTCAAAAATGTAAACCTTTAAGAGAATGCTGGAGTGGCCAAATTGTCGGTATTTTACAGAACAATTTACATCTCCGAATTTACTTAACTTAAATTTAATAAAAAATCCTTTTACAGGGTTAAAATAGATGCAAAATTCTGTCGTGGTGCAATAGATTTGTATTAAAATCGGAAAAAAAGTTAAAAACTTAAATTTTTTCAACACGTAGAGTTTCCAACTGATGTAGATTACAAAAGTTTTATAGCTCGTGGACCAAACGATACTGCACCACTCACCGCATAACGTGCACAAACAATACTGAGTTTACAGAACTGAGATTAAAAGCTTAGAAAAAAATATATTCATTAATCTCTAAATCACGTAAATTTGCTTGTCAACGAAGACTCGGGCTAATAAACAGACCAGGAATTGTGTGTAATAGTAGTTGCTCGATTTTCTGAGAGATGGCGTTGCACTCAGACGGGGCTCCGCTGATCTGAGTGCGTTCGGAAAGGAATAATAGATCTGTTACGATGAACTTCCCGAACTTATTGCACCGTGTGCAACAATTCTGAAATTCTTCGATAAAGAACAAACTATTGTCAGATTTATCAGTACTTGTACATGTTCTTATCTGAAGCTGAACAAACATAAATTACGTTTACACTGCTCGATTTATGCCGAAGTTATAACATCGATGTTATGAAAATGACCAATCATAGTTATTACTCTGAAGCATGGAATGACTGTGATTGGCCAGTTTCATGTATCAATGTATAACTTCGTCATAATGCTGGATTCACACTGCATCCGATGTGCGTCGTACGACGCTCTGCAACCAATCAGAAAACAAGATTCCGATGAATTTTGATTCGTATCATCGAAATCCTGCTTTCTGATTGATTGCAGAACGTCGTACGACGCAAATCGGACGCAGTGTGAATCCAGCATAACCGAGCCGTAAACGTTGTTAGGCCTGTTCTACAATACGTGTGTCGCTGTCGGATGTCGGGCGCATGCGCATTGCACTGTCAGCTGTCGTTTCTCACTGTCGCGAGTCGGCTGTTGACGTCGGTACAAAAGATGGTCAACTCTCATCTTTTACGACAACGACTCGACTGGATAAACATAACCTTTATTATTTTACGGTATTTTATCATGGAATCATTAACTGCAGATGAAATAATTATTGATATTGTTCGCGAAAGTCATTGCATATATGACAAACGTGATGTGGATTATAAAAACATTAAGAAAAAGAAAAATCCATTGCGAACAATTATTCCGACATTCGACTCAATTGTAGAATGGCTTGTCGTATTCATATCCTACACCCGACAGACGACAGACGACCAGCGACATCCGACAGCGACAGAACGTATTGTAGAACAGGCTTTATATAGGGAAATAGATGAACGGTATAAGAAGTTATTTAAAAAAGATAGATAATATATCATTTATTTTTACCAATATAATCAAAATTTAAAAAAAAATCCTTGTTTAAAATATTCGTGCGAAGTACGTACGTGCTGATCCTGTAAAGTGAATAAAAATCAATATGTATTCTAGCCACTCGTAAAATCTGCTGGATCATGTTTGCTGCTCAATATTACTAATTGGATATCACATAGAACATGAATACTTTATATTTTAAACAATGATTTCTCGTAAACTGCGTGTGGCAAAAGAACATAAAGAAGTACGTATGTACGTTAGGCCCTGTATAGTGGCAGAAATACCATAAACAATAATGATTCGATATAACGTATTCATCAGCATTACGGACTCTCCGTTGAAAAAACGTTATCAGACCGCGTCTATCTATCGAGCGAGTGTTTGACTCACTCGCACGCAGTGGTGCTCGGCGCGCGACACGGAATCGCGCACGAATTTCTGAGGCCTAGGAATGAATATTTGCTGGAAAATACAGTCGCAGCATATTTCTTATAGTGCGACGCTCCAGAGATACACGTTCGCTCGCGATCCGGTGAGGCGGATTGGCTCGGCCGTCGAGCAGGGATGCCAAACCAGTGATGGTATACGACATCGAGACTAACGCCATCAGGCGGCGGGCTGACACAACCGGTTGCAATACAAGCGCGAGCCCGTGTCCGTGTGACTTCGTAGTTAGAAGCGTGCCGACTATATCGTCGACCTATTCGCACTCGTTCTCATTGTTTGGCCTTGTCGGCGCGCTGAGAGCGAGAGAGAACCTGCCTTCGCTTTTGTAGCTTCACTTAAACGACCGAAATATGTTCTCTTGGCCGCTCGGCGTGTATCAAGAGGCATAGAGACATTCTAGATAACATACGGAGTGTCCCGAACTATTTTACCAATCACTTTTGTGTAAATAGAGCGGACTAAACTGAGTCGAAAAGTCCT
>NW_017296588.1:5014-17036 GCF_001594075.2 Trachymyrmex cornetzi | reverse complement strand
CAAATAATTTTTGTCTTTTGCAGTTTTTCTGTAAAGTTGATAGTATTTGAGTAAAAAATTATTTAAAAATTATCCTTGGCACTTTAAACGATATTTGAACATTTAATATTGATAAATATCAAGAAACGCCAATAATCAGTTAAAGCCAGATATTGTAAATACAATACAAATTCTTAATTTCTAAAATTTAATTATCTCAGATGTGACTGTGCGCCGTTCGAACGTTAAGCACAATCAATCTGAGATGTTAATAATATAAATACGATGAGGCGCCGAAACATTCGGACATTCCTATATATGAAATAATACCCCCTAAATTAATTTTGTAAAGAACTTATTGCGAAAAATATTAGCCAGAATTTACTATTGAATTATACCTTACAGTTTTTCATTCTTTTCACTTTTATTGAAGTTTCTATTCATGTACATATACGTACATATTGTTGCTCGACGGAAACCGCGAGAAGATGGTGGTCTCTTCTGTCAGGAGGGAAATGTAAAAAATTATATTTAATCTATTAATATAACTATAATATTTATATGAAATATTCAGGGTTTTTTTTTACGAGGGAGGAGAAAATCTTCATACACCCAAACCCGGTCTCAGACTCCAAGGAGACCTACCCCGAGTCTGGGAAGACACCCTGGCGGCCCGATTCGCCAGGGCGTGCCGGATTCAGCCGCACCGTGATCGCAAAGGATACTCCGGGACGGCCGCCTACCGGCTAAAAACTCCCCCCCATTCGTACCACTACCTGGGTAACACTGGGGACACCCCGGAACCGCATTCAAGCATATCATCGGGATGCCCCCAACCCAACGAGCCACCGGGCTCACCGCCGTTACCTGACGGGTTAGTACTCGTCTCATGGTATATACACGCAAGATATTCACCAAATAATTACAGTATATTTACAAATTTCTATATACAATCTACACTTAAATGTCGCACGTCCGAACCTATATATACGTAATATTTATATTTGTATCGGACAAACGGACGCACGCCCCCGCGTTAACGGGGAGCTCACGACTCCCCGTCCGAATCGTCCAATTGCACCACGTATTGAGGATCGAGAGCCCTCTCGCGCTCGCGCTAGCGGACTCTCCCATCCTCCTCCTTCCTCCTTATGATACGCTCACAACAATCGGCGAAAGCGGACCACGCCTCCCGGGAGCGCATGATGGCCCCCACCACCGCCCCCAGACTTCGATCGATCCCTATCAGCTGCAATAAGTCCCCCCTCTGTTCCGCCCATGCAGGGCAAAACAGGAGGGTGTGCACCGCTGTATCGGCCGTCGCCCTACAATATAGACAAATAGGGGAAGTCCGTTGTCCCACCTTGAATAGGTAAGACTCGAACACCCCATGCCCCGATAGTATCTGGGTGATGCGGAAAGTGAGGGCCCCATGCCCCCTGTCCACCCACGCCCCTAGCTCCTCAGTGAGCGCGCCGCGTATCATCGCACCCGGTCCTCCCGGGTCCACCCCCCGCAGCCGCTGCTGCCACCTTGCGAGTGCTCTTCGGCGCTCAAACTCCGCAATCGCCTTACGCCTCTGCAGCGAGACCGCACCGTCCCTACCCACGGCTTCCCGGCGTCGGAGATAGGTTCTCCTCAGCCGGCCCGCCGCCAGGTCGAACGGGACCATCCCCGAAAGGATGGCCGCCGCCTCGTGCGAGACGATGCGGTACCCCCTGATCACCCGAAGAGCAAGCTGCCGCTGCAGCCTGCGCACGCTATGCAAGATCATCCTGCCGCACATTACCGTTCTGGCCCAAATGGGCGCCCCGTACATTATGACCGGCAGGACCGTCGCCACGTACATCCTCCTTCGCCCCTCACCCGGGCCGCCGATGTTCGCGCTAATCCGAGCCAGGGCCGCTGACATTCTCAACGCTTTCGGCATTAAGAGGCGGAAGTGATCCCGAAAGGTCCAACGGGAGTCCAGGGTTAAGCCCAGGTATTTAACCGTCGGACCAATCGGGACCACCTCCCCTCCGATTCTCAGGCTCGTCCCAGAAAGGATCTTATTTGCAAAAGCCACAGCCTCCGTCTTTGCTATAGACACTTTCAAGCCCAGCCCCTCGATAGTTCTAATCACGAAGGTGGATCCAACCTCGGCTCTAATGTGCGCCTCCTCAAATGTCGCTGCGCTCGCAATCAGAAGGGTGTCATCGGCATAACAAAGGATCCAGTACCCTACCGGTAACGCCAGCCTCAAAACAACATCGTATCCTATGTTCCACAGGGTCGGTCCTAGGACCGAACCCTGTGGGACCCCGCAGGTCATAAACTTAATCAGCAACATACCCTTTCTATCTACATAGGACAGGCTTCGCTTGGACAAATAATTGTCCAGGATGGACCGGAGGTATCCCGGCACTCCCCTTTCCTCGAGCGCCCTTCTAATTATCGGCCATGGGAAGGAATTAAAAGCGTTCGCGATGTCGATTGACACCGCGACCACCACCCCCCCATCCCGCAACCCCCATTCGACTCTCTCCCTCAGACTCCAGACGGCATCGACCGTAGATCGATGCCGCCTGAAGCCGAACTGATCGTCCGAAATACCCCCGATCTCATCCAGAAAGTCCGTGAGCCTGCTTGCTATTATACGCTCGAACAATTTCCCCGCCTCGCTTAACAGTCATATTGGCCTATACGAGGACGGGGAGAGGTCCGGCTTACCCGGCTTCTTCAGTAACACCAATCTCGCCTGCTTCCATGGCCTCGGGAAGCATCCCCTTCTAAGGCAGTCGGTGAAACACGCGACCCACGACGGAGCGAGGAGTCCCATCGTCTCCTTTATTACCCTACCCGGTATACCGTCGGGGCCCGGCTCCCCAGTTTAATTCCGTTTCCGGCCAAGATTATTTCTTCGGTCCTGACCGAAAGCTCTCCCCGCCACTTTACTAGCCGACTCTCCTCCCGCGAGGAGTCGCCCGCCGGAAACAGCGTATTTACAATCTCACCGACCACCTCCAAAGGGAGCGCCTCCACAATCGAGGCACCTCCCGTCTGGAGTTTCCTCATCACGACCCGGTAGGGAGTCCCCCATGGGTCCCTATCCAGGTCGCCAACCAGCTCCCTCCAAAGTTTGGCTTTCGATCTATTTATGGCCCTGTGTAAATTACGCCGAGCCTCGCGAAGCTCAGCCCATCTCGCACGTACTTCCTCAGGAGGAGAACTCCTCCTCGCACGCGCTCTTGTCAGCCTCCGTCTACCGATGTTATAAGCACAGCGAAGCCCCGCAATCTCCGCGTTCCACCAGTAGACCGTCGGCTTCTTCGCGGGACCTCTTCTCGGCATTGCGGCATCCGAAATGTCCTTAAGCACATCGTCCATGCCCTTCGCATCTGGTGTGCCTCCTCTTGTCCAGGCCGCAAAAATCGCCGCCGCTTCCATAAGGTCTGGGTTCATCCTGCTGATAACCCATCTCGGGAACACCTTTAAAGTAGTTCTCCCCTTGACCGGTCCAATAAGCGAGGCCCCGACGTCCATTACGATATACTTGTGGTCTGATAAAGACTCCACATCCGCCACCCTTCAGGATGTTATTCTTCTGGAGGCCGACGTCGAGGCCAGTGTGACATCAACGCACGACGTGCCCCGCGGATGTACGCACGTCGGTATCATGCCTTCGTTCATTATGTGTAGCTCCATGGTATTAATCCATTCCATGAATAATCTACCCTTCCTATTGGACTGTCCCGGATGCCAGGCCGGTGCCCGCGCATTGAAGTCGCCCGCTATTATAAACGGACGACCACGGATATCCGCTAACTTATCCTCTAGTTCTCGGATATTACGTACGAACTCACGATCGTCCAGACTGGGGGGAAGGTAGCACGAGACCACTGTTACATCCCCCCAGTCAACCGCGACAAATCGGGTCCCCCTCCAACGAGGTGTACATGGTATTCCTGGATCCCCCCATTTCCACATCAGCGCCGCGGAGGGAAGATTATCCAGGGAACACAACCACCTGCCGTCTTCCGGGATACGGCTCGACTCCGATACTGCGACGAGGTCCAGCCCAAGCTCCTCGCTAGTTTTGGCTATGAGGTCCTGGGCCGGCTTCGAGCGATTGACATTTATTTGAGCAAGCTTAGCCATCGCTAATGTTCATGCTCTCTCTTTCGTCCACAGTCTCCGGGGCCCCCCGATCGGCCCCGGCTGGCACTGCTACCGCACTACTAACGCCTTGCTCACTTTCCGTCTGTTTCGGACCTCCGCCATTGTAGGGTATGCACTCCGGAGCGCCGGCGCGATGTCCCGAGTTTAAGCCCCTGGCCGCGCAAACCGAGCACCTCGGCGGCAACCGGCAGCCGACGGCCCTATGGCCGTCATGACCGCCGCACCGAAAGCACCAAGTTGACCTATCCGTTCGGCATTGACAGCTGGCCCTCGTATATCCCACTGCAAGGCATCGGTAACACTGAAGCCTCCTCTTCGTAAGAGGAACGATTCCAGCCATCGACCACCCGAGTCTGATTTTACCCGTTTTTAAGAGGACATTGGCACATTGGAGCGGGTACTGTACCCACACGGTATTATACCCACCGCGCCTCGGCCTAAAAGGTCCCAGCCTCACATCACCTGCCGAGATCCGGCCGCAGGTGGCTATCGCCTCCGTCACTTCTTCCGGCGAGACCGATTGCTCCACATCTATAAGTCTAATCTCAGCCCTCCGGACATGCCTGACAACGCTCACCTCTTTGTATTTTTCAGCCAAGACCTCCTTTAGTTTACCTACCAAAGCCTCGGCTTTGGCACCCGCCTCTTCTCCACCCGGGATTTCAATCAGGAGGCCACCTGCCTGTGCCCTCCTGATTCAGGTGTTGTTGATTTCCATCTCGGCTAAAGAGATCTTCTCTCTAGCCAATCTCATCACCTCCGCGTAGGACGGCGCCGACCCGTCACCCTCCGCCTCCGGGCATCTCAGTAGAACCGCTGCCGATCTGTGTGTCCGGAAGCGAGGAACCTTCGCCGCCGCGCGCCCGGGTGCCACTCTAGAACCCTGCCCCGCAGGGCGAGTGGTTTGTCCAGGCTGGCCTGATTTAGTCACAGGTTTTTCTGCCCTAATGCCACTAGTCAGGGGAGGAGGCACGCCGCTCCCTCCCTTCCCATCCCGCACTGTCGCAACACTAGTTCCCGCGCTTAGTATGTCTTTCTTCTTCCTCTTAATCCTTTTTCGCGCACGCTTAGACCTAGCCTTTGTAACGATGGCGCCAGGAGTCTCTCTAGATGGCGTTCGGTCTTTCCAATATAGACTTACCTTTCTATTCTATGTTCTTGTAACCTATGTTAGAATACTGAATAAAGCATTATTATTAATACACATACGAGCACGTTACATGGTGTCAGAAGAAAAGAAAATAAGATAATAATCGGGAAAGTGCCAGAATGGAATCGAATAATGCCATCAAACCGCCCGAACCATTAATTGTGAAAATGGACGGCATGCCTGAAGCGTGGAAGTTATGGATTCAACGATACGAGTGGTATGCTATAGCCGTTCAAAGAAACATGCAGAAGAAACATGAAAGTGTTCAAGCGGCGTCACTAATGACTGCTATGGGAGCGGACGCAGCTATTATATACAACAGTTTTAATCTAACAGAGGAAGAAGCCACAAAGACGACGACGATAAAAGCGAGGTTTGCAGCTCATTTTGCACCGACACCGTCACAACCGTATGTACGTTTGCAGTTTAATAATTTACGTCAAACAGAAGGTGAGACATTTGATTCCTTCTTAACAAAAGCTCGCACACAAATTAAGGATTGTGGTTATAATCAATTGGCAGATGAATTGTTGCGAGACAAAATCATTTTCGGCGTACAGAGTAAAACATTACAACAACGACTGTTAGAAGAGGACAACCTCACATTAGAACGTACCGTTGGTATATGCAAAGCATGGGAACGAGCAACAAAGCAAGTGGAACAAGCATCAGCAATGTCAAAGCAAGAAAATGAGGCTGTAAATGCAATAAAGGTACACAGAGAAAAAAATCAACAGCATGGAAAACAGAAGAAATGCATACGCTGTGGACGACTACATGGGAAGAACAGCTGTCCAGCAATGAATAAAACCTGTCTCAAATGCAAAAAGGTAGGGCACATCGCAAATATGTGCCGAACGAAGGAAGGAAAGAAAGTTAACGAAGTACAGATGACTAGTTATATACAACCAAAGGTGGAAAGCGAAGAAGACAGCGAGATACTATATGTAAATACTTTTCAAATTTCTGATAAAAGAAAAAAGAGGATAATGAGAGTAAATGGCATAAAATGTTAAAACAATAAAAGGTCAAGAAGTGAAAGTAAAATTGGACACAGGAGCAGAGTGTAATGTGATGTCGCAAAAGCAACTTAAACCATTAAGTGCCACTTTGATGTCATCAACGACAAAGAGTCTCGTTACATATAATAAGTCAAAAATGGAGGTCATAGGTGAAACAGATATTAAGTTTTACATTCGACACAAGTTAACTATTATTAATTTTAAAGTAGTTAAGGAAGATGTACAGACAATATTAGGACGGAAAGCGTGTACTAGCCTTAAATTTCATTAAACGAGTCCATACGATACAAAGCACATCACAGAAAACAACCGCAGAAATAAAAAATGAACTTTTCACCGGTTTAGGGTGCATCAAGGATTATGAATATAATATCGAACTAGAGGAAGGAGAGCATCTAAGGATACATCCACCCAGAAGGATACCATTCTCTTTGAAGGATGAAGTCAAGAGACAACTGGACAAAATGGTACAAATGGACGTATTAAGCCGATTTCGGAACCAACTCCAGCAGTGAGTCCATTAGTAATAGTCAAGAGCAAAGGGAAAATACGCCCGTGCATAGACCCATCAGACCTGAATAAAATTATCAAGAGACGACATTTTCCGCTCAAGACATTAGAGGATATTACCGCTAACTTAGCGGGCGCAAAATACTTTACAAAGCTCGATTGTGCTAGAGGTTTCTGGCAAATAAAAGTTTCGGATAGAACTTCGAGATATTTGACAGTAAATACCCCGTGGGGGAGATATAGATTTCTTCGAATTCCTTTTGGCATCAAATCGGCACCCGAGATTTTTCAAGAAGTGATGACAAAAATACTACAAGGCATTAGCAATGTAGAAGTATCTATGGATGACATCCTAATCTTCGCTTCGACGAGAGAACTACTAGAAGTAACGGATAACGTACTTCGGAAATTATACGAAGCCGGAGTTCGTTTAAATAAAGAGAAATGTCTTTTTGAAAAAACATCAGTGCCATTTTTAGGCCACATAGTGACCGATGAAGGTTTGAAACCGGATCCAGAGAAACTCAAAGCGATTGACATGCTGAAGACACTAAGAGATGTTCAAGGAGTGCGCAGGATATTAGGCACCATCACTTATCTATCTAAATTTATACCAAAGTTATCGGAAATAACTGAGCCACTGAGACAGTTGCTAACAAAAGAGACAGCATGGCATTGGGATGTAGAGCAAGACGAAGCTCTTAATAAGATTAAAGAAACACTAAAAACCCCTCCAGTACTAGCATATTATAATCCAAAGATACCAGTCACGTTAATGGTAGATGCCAGTTCAACAGCAGTAGGTGCAGTGTTATTACAAAACAACCAGCCGGTCGCATATGCAACAAAAGCTCTAACAGAAGCACAACAGCGATATCCACAATTGGAAAAGGAGGCTTTCGCAATCAGGTTTGGGTGTTTTAAATTTCATGATTTTATTTACGGTAAAACTCTGACGATACTTACCGATCATAAGCCGTTGGAATCAATAAGTAAAAAGGTTTTAGCAAATCAGCCACCACGACTACAAAGAATTTTCTTCGATATTTTACAATATGCCCCGATGATTCAATACGTACCAGGTAAAGAGGTACCTATTGCGGACACATTAAGTAGAGATTGTGTCAAACTAAAGGGAGAGAGAGAGACAGAACCAGAAGTAGAAATATGTGTCGTTATCCCGTATTCGCAAACGGCCATTGAGCAACTAAAACAAGAAACCAACGCAGATCCTTTGATGGCAGCTCTTAAAAGAACACTGAAGATAGGATGGCCAGACAATATAAAGGAACTGGACTATCCAATAAGACAATTTTGGAATTATCGAGACGAAATTACAGTAATAGACGACATTGTATTCAAGAACTCTAGACCAATGATTCCTGCAGCATTACGTCCAAAATATTTACAGCTAGCGCATAAAGGCCATTTAGGAATACAATCAATGGTGAATCGAGCAAGAGAAGTCATGTTCTGGACGAAAATGAGCGAGGATATAGAGGACTATGTAAACAAATGCACAGTCTGTCAGAAAACGCAATGACTTCCAAACAAGGATCCTCTAATTTTAAAAGAGGTACCAAAACTACCCTGGGAAATAGTAGCAGCTGACTTTGCCAGCATAAAGGGTAAGCAATACCTTGTCATAGTAGACAGCTATTCAGGTTTCTATGACGCCGCTTCGATACAGCCAGTGGATACTGGTCAGACGGTGACAGCATTTAAACGCTGGTTTTCAGTACATGGTGTACCACGTGTTCTAGAGACAGATAACGGACCGCAATTCGCATCGGCAGAATTCAAGAATTTCACGAAGGGTTGGAATATCAAACATCGTACATCGAGTCCAAGATTTCCCCGATCAAATGGTCTTGCAGAAAGAGCAGTACAAGCTGTCAAGCATTTATTCCGTAAGTGTACAATTGACAAGAGTGACATTTACGAGGCGTTGTTAAACATACGCAATGTACCCCGAAACAGTGTCTTGGGTTCACCAGCTCAACGTCTGTTTAGCCGGCAAACGCGCACACCTATGCCGACTACTGAAACAATATTAAGACCCAAAATACAGGAAAATGTACAAAAAGAATTGGAACGATAAAGAATGGTCCAGAAGAAACACGCAGACCCACAACGTCATCGATCCCTAGAACCAGGCGACACAGTAAGAGTCTACCAGGGAAATCGTAATTGGATCCCGGGTCAAGTGATAACAAAACGATCCGAACCACGATCATATGACGTACAGTTGCATTCGGGTACTGTCGTACGACGCAACACACAACATGTGCGCCCAACAGCGTCCACATTACCATCGGAACCTAATCAAGAAATTGGACCACCATCACCGCCGCCAGAAGTCATCCCAGATGTACCAGCTACCTCACAACCGATAGCAGACATCCCTCCATATTCAGGAGCATGCTTGGATACCCATCGGACCACTCGCTATGGACGAGCTATCAAGGCTCCAGATCGATTGAATTTATAACTTCCAGAAAGGGGGATGTAACGATGGCGCCAGGAGTCTCTCTAGATGGCGTTCGGTCTTTCCAATATAGACTTACCTTTCTATTCTATGTTCTTGCAACCTATGTTAGAATACTGAATAAAGCATTATTATTAATACACATACGAGCACGTTACAGCCTCCACCCAGGGTTCCCCATCTGGAGGATATGTCACTGAGGATGACGGCAGTGGGGAGTCCGCCCGCGAACGCGTCCCCCCATCCGGTACCGATCCACTTTCCGCGCACTCCAATTTGCGTAGAGCACCTTCTTCGCGCCGGCTCGACCGTATTCCTATATTAGGTTCTATCCTTTCCAATGTAATACGGCCGTCACCATCCACCTTCGTGCGTCTCCGCGGATCGACTTCCAGCCTTTTCCTCACTCCACCGAGCGCCGGTCTATATGCTTCCACTTCATCGACCCTTGGCACCTCCGTCCCGATAGAGGTGCCCCTCCTCACACTTCGCCTCTCGCGAGGGCGACTCGTTACCGGGGAGCGATATTCCGGTATCTTCTCCTCAGACTCCGGAGAATAGTCTCTGCTGCGTCTCGAGCTTCTTCTTCGGTCCATTTCCTTGCGGTCCCTCAGATCCTGGACCGTGCGACTCAACGTTTCCACCTGACCCTTGAGGGCCGTCCTTTCCCGGCAGAAGGAGTCCATCTCCCTTCTCAGTCTGACTACCTCCCTCTCCAAGGCCAGGTTGTTCTCCTTGATCTCATCGGCCGGTCTTGAATGCTTGGCGATATCGGTAACCAAGCGTTGCACAGCGATCTTCGCCACGTTCACCCCGACCTTGATCTGTCGTCTAAAATCCCCTTTCATTGTCGTTGTTCTTCTTTCCGCCTCCCCCGCGATCTCCAGCACCCGTAGTGTTTCCGCCACCACGGATTTGGGGGACATCTGAGGGAATAGGCCGGTGACTTCCTCCACCGCGTCTTTTTGCTTTGATGTCAGCCTGCCGTCGAACTGATATTCGACTAGACCTCTCCTTTTTTTGGGTCCGCGACCTCCCTTTTTGACAATTTTCAAGAAATCGTCCTTGTCAAGGTCATCGGCCTCATATTCCATCCTATTGGCCGTTAATTTCGTTAAGGCATGTGAGCCTGCGGCGTTGTTGCCTTTCGGCTTGCGCCCCCTCTTTTTGCCTTTTCTAGGCACTTGCTTGAACGAAGAAGAAGAGAAGTCGTATCGCTCTTCGAAGCTAAAGTTCGGAGTATCAGCCACCCACTCGGTACATTCTCCCTCCGTCTCGTCCATGCTTGTAGATGGACGAGTAGGATCTACCACCTCTGATTTCCTCGGCGGTCCCGCTATTTCGGGGGTAGAAAAACCCACAGATCCGCTGTCCTTTTCAGCCACAGGGGAATTAACAATTTCCCCTGCGACCACCCTGATCCGCATCTCCTTCGGGTATTTCTTGACCTCCACTATCCTTGGTTTTCTAGACCTAGTAGGTCTCCTCGTAGAGTCCAAGCTCGCTGCCATAAGGCCATCCGATGAGGCCCCAGCGCTAAGGTCCACCGTCTCGGCTCGTCCCAGGCACAGCTTGAGTTCCTTCCTCTTGTGGATCTTCTTCTGCGCCTCTTCCTTCTCCTTCACGTCTCCAGTTGCAGAGGGCGCCCTGCCCTCCTCCGAATCTCTAACATTTTCTTCGCTCTCAATCCGGACGGTAGCCAATTTGGCAGGGGAGCCCGTCGGCAACCCCCCTGCTAGCCCCTCGCATGAGCCTCCCGGGCCCAAAGCCACGTGAGTCGATCGCCCGGGAGCGGGGACGATACCCCCGGGGAACCGTTGCAGGCATCCGAATTCCTGCAGATCATTATCTTTGTCCGTGTTCATGTCCATGTTGTATAATTGTTGGCGATGTAATACGACTGGGAGGCTCGCCGACCAACCTCCCAGTTCGTCTCCTCCTTCCGGTGTCAATTCCCGCTATGTCCTGGCTGTTCGTCACATCGAGGTAGGGAACAAAAGCGAATACTCCTCTAATAGGAGTTCACCCTTGCCTCAATTGTGATTTCCGGCACATGTGATTTACTCCCGCGCGCACCGGCTCACGCGCAAGTACAACCTTTTCGTCGTTCACTTTTCACCGCACCAAGCGCCTGCTCGCGCCTCCTCACTACTCCAATCTCCCTTGGTCGCTGTTGGATGGTTCACCCACCATCCATTGATCCCGTGGCCGCGCACCCTAACCACGGGATAGGGGAACCTTTTATAGAGGGCCCAGCTCGCCTTACAAGAAGTCGGGTGCAATCTTGGACGCTCGGTCTCTTCCAGTCGTGTTAGGGAAGAGGTTACGAGAGCTCGGGGCCGCGGGTTTGCTACACCCGTAGTAGAATCGTATGAAGACAACGCTCAAATTGAACGCATCTTCAACGAATCCACCCCCCTGCGGGGAAATATTCAGGGTTGGGTAAGTTAATTTTTTCTTTTAACTAAGTTAAGTTAAAGTTAACAACCTTGAAAATTTAACTTAGTTAAGATATAAGTTAATGTATAATGAAATTAATTGAATTAAAAGTTAAGTTAATAAAAAAAAGTAATTGAAAAATTAGAAGTTAAATTTCTTTCTATTTTATGATTTCAGAGTCTTACAAATAATGGAAATGACAAACATATCTTTATTTAGAATATACTCTATATTTTATTTAAACTTTTTGTTTATATATACTGTTATATATAT
>NW_017296588.1:4313-4925 GCF_001594075.2 Trachymyrmex cornetzi | reverse complement strand
CGCGTAGGCGAGCGCGCATGCGAGCGCGCGTGCAAACGCACCTGCGAACGTGCGTTGAAATTCGCGTTATTTACTTTACCTGGCAGATTTTATTCTTTTATGTTAGCATTTCTTTTGCGTAACGACCAAGCGTATCAGGAAGCGTAAACGCGCCACGGATCACGCTCGGCAGTTGTGAGATTGCATTGTATCATCGTGCCGTCTCACCCGCCACTCTTGGAAGGAAGACCGAAGAAAGGCAGCACTGGAAGGAGGAAGGAGGAAGAGCAAAGAGACAGGCACACATCCGGGAGCCCGGATTAGCAGGTTGTACAATTTTATATCATTGCTTGTAACCGCTGTCACATAAAAAAGGGACCATACTTTCACCATGCACCCCTTGCAGAGCACCGGAGGAGGCCAGAATTCCCGGCCACCCTGGAGGGGCCGGACGGACGTCCGTCGGAAGCCTGGGGCACGACGAGCGAGAAGGAAGTCCATCCCGATCTCCTCCGCCAAGAGGTGCAGGGGTCCTGAATAAGGACGCCACCCTTGACAGACATCCTCATTGCGAGCTCGCAGGAGCGAGGATTCAAGGCCGCGCGGGCCTGCACGGCACGCGCGAATGCCGTG
>NW_017296588.1:3086-3815 GCF_001594075.2 Trachymyrmex cornetzi | reverse complement strand
GTCACTGCCGGTTTTCGAGTATAGTAGAGTCGCGTAGAAACGCGTAGAGTAGCCACGTTGTCGAGTCTCGTCGTGTCGCGTAACGACGCTTATTGCAGTTGCGTTCTCGTTTGGTATCGCGTCGCGTAGGCACGCTTGCTATAATCGCGTCGCCGAGTGAACTTCCAGTTGCGGCGTTACTGAGTAGAGTCCGTTTCCGGGATTCACGCGTCGAGTAGAGTCGTGTCGCATCGAGGCGGTCGCTATAATCACGTCGCACCATCGCCGTGGCGTCGGCCACGGGCCGGCGTTACACGTCCGGGAGTCCGGTGGTACAGCGGGTACGGGTTCTGGCCGGCTGTCGAGGGGTGGGCGTTTGACACCGTCGGAAGATACCGCGGGGAAGGTCGGGGCTCGTGCTATAGCGTATGACCGGCGTCCGGCGCTAGAAGTAAGTTAGCGACTCTCGGTGCGAGTACCGAGAGTACCGAGTAGAGCGGCGGAGCGAAGCTCCGAAAGGAACCTGTAATTGCGTAATCCATGTAATTAATTTTACTTTATCCTATTTTCTTAAATATAGTTGTTCTTATTATTACGCTCTCGCGTAGTTTATTCTTGTGGCCTATCTCTCTCGCCCTCCGACAAATTTCCCACACCTCTCGTGACCCACCCCCTGCCGTCGCGAAGACGTTACGGGCAAAAGTGAGAAGATTTCGAAAAGAGTGGCACGCTCTCTCGTGCCTGGCGCCC
>NW_017296588.1:0-2854 GCF_001594075.2 Trachymyrmex cornetzi | reverse complement strand
TATGAAAAGATGTATTATGTGGCATAGACGGCATGACCTTGAAATGACCCTTACGAGCTGCATACAAATAACGTAATTGTTTCTTACATACAAATAAGAATTTATGGTTTTTTTAAATGGAACCCCTAGTTTTTCACCATGGGATGAGAAAGCTGGTTTCAAGCCCCAAGCGGGTTTCCCGTCCAACTGCTAATCCTAGCTTACCTCTATGTTAATATTTACAAAAATCCTATATACATATACATGTATACACTATCGCATCTCCTTGTTCCTCTCGCATTGCGGTCATCGGAACCTAGTACCGCTACTCACATATATTTACAGTATTACGCCTTTTTTGTTCCTCTCATAAAACGGTCATCGGAACCTATTAATACTTTATCTACATACTATGTACACATCCGCTGCTCCTCACACACACGATCATTGGAGCCTCATCCAGTGGGAGGAGCCAGGACTCCCACGGGCAGCACGGCCTGCTCCCGTTCCCGAGCACGCTCGTCCTCCTCCTTACACCTCATAACCGTTTCGCAGAACGCAGCGAAAACGGCCCACGCTTCGGGAGAACGCATGATGGCCCTCACCACCGCCCGCAGCGACCTGTCGATGCCCACGACTTCCAGCAGCGCCCCCCTCTGCTCCGCCCAGGACGGGCAAAACAGAAGGGTGTGCGCCGCCGTGTCGCTTGTCGCTCTACAGAATAGGCAAATCGGGGTGCTCCTTCGCCCTATCCCATAGAGATAGGACTCGAATACCCCGTGCCCCGTCAAGATCTGAGTGACCCGATACGTGAGGGCACCATGCGTCCTCCCCACCCAAGTCTCCAGATCCCCCCCAATTGCGCCTCGCACGACCGCGCCCGATCCTCCCGGTGGCAATTCGTCGAGTCGCTTCTGCCATAGATCGATCGACCGGCGTGGCTCGATCTCCTGCAGCGTTGCCCCCACGTGCTGGGCAATCGCTCCATCCCGGGCGAGGATCTCCCGCCTACGGAGATACGTTCTTCTCATTCGGTTCGCCGCTAAATCAAAGGGGGTCAACCCCGAAAGGATGGCCGCCGTGTTGTACGAAACGGTACGGTATCCCCTAACTACTCGGAGAGCAAGTTGCCGCTGCAACTTTCGAACCGCTCCGCTGATCACGCGATCCTCCGCCGCTATCTGCGACCATATAGGTGCGCCATAGAGTACCACGGACATAACTACGGCCGCATATGTCCGTCTTCTCCGTTCACCGGGCCCCCCTATGTTGGCCGTTATTCTGGCCAAGGACGAAGCAATGCCCCACGCCTTTGGCATGAGCACTCTAAAGTGGTCCCGAAAGGTCCACCGCGAGTCCAGGGTTAAGCCCAGGTACTTCACGGTGGAGCCGATCGGGACCACTGTCCCACCTATGTGGATAACTGCCCCCCCTCGGGACATCGTCCGCCATAAAGGCGATGGCCTCGGTCTTGGCAATCGATACTTTGAGCCCTAGCCGTTCGATGGCTCGCACCACCGATGTGGTACCGATTTCCGCCCTGACTTTAGCCTCCTCAAAACCATCCGCCTCGGCTGTTACAAGGGTGTCGTCCGCATCACATAAAATCTTACACCCAACCGGCATGTATAACCTAAGGACCTCGTCATAGCCCACGTTCCACAGGGTAGGCCCTAGGACCGACCCCTGTGGAACCCCACATGTAACTGGTCCGCGGACCACCCGCTCCCCACGATTGACGTATACTAAGCCTTGTTCCGACAGGTAGCTATGGAGGATGCCCCGGAGGTATCTCGGGACACCCTTCCTCTCCAGCGCTCTCCTAATAACGGGCCACGGGAGGGAGTTGAACGCGTTCGCTATGTCGAGTGACACCGCGACCACCACTCCCCCCTCCCGTGTGCCCTCCTTCACGCGTTCTCCCAGCCTCCATACAGCGTCAACCGTGGAGCGGTGCTTTCGAAAACCGTATTGTTCGTCCGCGATACGCTCCCCCTCCTCGAGATGGGCATGCAGTCTGCCCACTATAACTCTCTCGAGTAATTTGCCGGCCTCGCTCAACAAACAGATGGGCCTATACGAAGATGGAACCCCATCAGGCTTTCCAGGCTTTTTTATCAAGACCAGCCTGACCTTCTTCCATTGCCGTGGGAAGTACCCCCCCTCCCCTGAGACACTCGGTGAAGCATCTGGCCCACAATGGAGCCAGATGCCTCACCGTGCTCTTGACAACTCCTCCCATAATGCTGTCTGGAACAGGGGCTTTTCCGGTTTTGACCCTGGAGCAAGCCTCCAGGACCTCCACCGGCGTTACCCCCAGGTCGCCACTCCATTCGACGGCTATTTCCCCCCTCCTGCGGGGACGAGTCCGCAGGGAAAAGCGTTATAGCCACTATATCTTCTGCAGTCTCAGGGGGAAGCACCTCCAGGACGGACGCGTCTCCCGAGCGCAGTTTCCGGAGGACTACGCGGTACGGTGTGCCCCAGGGATCTCTGTCAAGGTCATCGACCAGCTCTTTCCAAAGGCTAGCTTTGGATCGAGCGATCGCACCCCTCAGATCCCTGCGCCTGTCTCTTAATTCGCCCCAAAGGGCCCTTATCTCGTCCGGAGGCACATTTGCGCGCGACCGCGCTCGCGTGACCCTCCTTCTGCACGCGTTACAGGCGCGGCGTAGCTCCGCAATATCCTCGCTCCACCAGTACGCGTTCGGTCTCCTTGGGAGTCCTCTCCTCGGCATACTGACGTCCGATGTGTCCCGCATTATACGATCCATAAGTAGGGCTCCTCCGGCGGCGTCTCCGGGAACCTCGTTCCACGTTGAGAAGACCGCCACTGCCTCCATCAGGTCGGAGTCCGCCCTGCTGGCCACCCATC